>NW_026860527.1:0-132274 GCF_026571515.1 Ruditapes philippinarum | reverse complement strand
TTTGTACACAATGCTGACTGTAATAGTAATATTTCAGCTTTATTAGTGCATGTAATATCAATTTATATATGGCAAGCATGTTTTCAAATTTAATTTGTTTACGATGATTATTAATATTTTTTAGATTTTTATGTAATACAAAATGAGTGTACTGGATATGACGGTCATTCGATACATATTAAAGAGGTCCTGATATCGCCAAAAAATGTTTAGATTGTCTACTCATTTCTTTTTCATTCGTCAGTTTATATATATGAATAATAAATATTAAATTACTGCAACAAGTACAAAACATTTAAATATATAAATTTTATGGTGATAGGATTACCTATATTGACTAAGTCAAGAACATGGTTTTTTAAAACAGCTATAGGTTGCATGTTATAAATTCGTGTACCTGCAATATACCAGGATGAAAAATTCCATTGACAAGAAAAAATAAATCTTGTTCCGTTCCGTTCCGTAGAATATCATTATTCTATGGGATATTTATACTGTGCGGAACGAAACGGAACAACTGTTTGCAGTCCCGAAGATTTTATATTAATAATATCCATTTAGAAGTGGGTTTCAGATGGTTCAGTTCGAAAAAGTCCTTGATCGACTATTCGCTAGGCAATTTCAATATTTCATTATTATTATTTAATATATTTACATATTAGTAAAAAAATGCTGTGCCCCGTGTGGTGCCTCAATGTTTGTTCCGTTCTGTTTCGTTCCGTTCCGTATAAATAGCCGTTTAATCACTTAGGTGTAACTTGTATAATGAGCTAATGAAACATTCCTGACGGGTTATTTACTATCTGGAACGAATTTAACGGGCTTTAACGATATCTCCCCGCCATTGAAAAATTGGTGTACAGAAGTACAATATATAAATTTGTTAGAATGTGGTAGGGTGTTATTATTTTATAATCAAAATGATTGCACTTTAATTGAGCGAAAGATTATGTGATTATCAGATGCAAATCCAAGGTGTTTCTTTCAATTTTTCAGTTAAGGTGAAATACTATTTATCTTTACTTTGTAGTGCGGTGTTTATATTTGTATAAGTACTTGTAATAAGATTAAGAATATAATGTGAACATCTTAAAGCGTCGCGGTTAATAAATAATGTATATTTGTATATTACTTCTCTGTCGATTATCGATTATATTGGACCAATAAAGAAAACGAATTGTACTTTCTTTTGGAGGAAGAAATTTAAAAAAACTGAGCAAAAATCGGTATCATTTGTTTAAAAATTGAACATAATTTGGAAACATTTTCTTTATATGTGCAGATTGTAAAAAATCGATATTATACCCCTAAATACAAAAATAAAAACATACGAATGAAATAATTATAACGAATGAAATAATTATAACGATATAATTAAAATATTTAGAATAAAATTTATCTAAATGCGTTTTTGTTTGTATCTATAATGAAACATTTGAAGAAAATAATAAATCAATACGCCGGAACTCGTATTTTTATATGCCATGTTGAAATGATACAAATTGCAGATACATGTAAACAATTCAAACGAGGCCATGAACTTCAGGTTGCCGATATATAATAAATGATTTCGCAGTTGACCGCCTGTGGCATGAGTCCACTCTTATCTCAGCTGTTATTGATCTTTCTGGTTTATAGGTTAGAAATATTTAAAAAGGCGGGGTTATTTCCTTACTGCTTTGCTTTATATTATGCTATAACAGCGGCGTGTTGTGAAATTTGTTCTTATAATCGATTCATTATAGTGCAGAAAAGATATATAAAAACTACTTTAAGACAGGGAAAATGTGAAGAAAATATGTATTATACAATCCGTATATATTATATGAATGAAAGATATAATCTATGAAATCATCTAGTGAGAGTTATTTTCTTATTGATAAAATTTCACGTTTCTTTTCTTGTGACCACTAAAACAAATGATAATGATGAAGGTAATAACAAGATATTATAAAACAATTTAATGTTGTTTCAATACTTTTTTTTTCAGATAAAGGATCATTAATGTGAAGAAACAGACTTATAGAAGAAATCAACAAGATATCAGACTATACCTAGACTATTTGATGTGAAGAATAATGCTATTTATTGCCTGAAAAACTTCATGCCATTGTGTTTTGCTTATTTATTTTTGTTGTTGTTTTATTTTAAGCAATTAAGCTATATATCTTGAACAATAGATTACACATGTATCGTACTAAAAATAAATAATGAATAAATATACTTTTTTTAAGATTCGCTCAAAAAAGGAGATGAATCAAAAAGGAGATAAAAGGGCAATTAAAAAGGCCATGTTTAAGTTCTTGTAGTGTGAAAATAGATATTTCGCGACGAGTAAAATATCAGCCTTTTCATGCCACAATATGAAATCAATCCTGTATTTATAGAAAATAAACTTCACTTTTTGTTTATTTTTCTTTTTTTTCTTTTGTTTGACACTAAAATTTGAAAGACTTTCCCTTTAACTTCATAATTTGACCTAGTTTAGAAGAATGTAGTCCGAAAAGACACCAGTGAAAAAACGGACACATGTTTCACTGCAGTCCTTTCAATAAAACAAGGAAAATAAACTAATTTTTATGTCATCAATATTTCGCAATATTTCAGAATTTATATAAAGGATATTTAAGAATATAATGTAAAGAGATACCAAGGTTTTTTTTATGTAATTACGTGATTTATTTCATCGAGTGATATGAAAATAAATATTTCACCAGCTCTCTTTTTGTTTATCTTTAATGCATATTGACGACAGTAGTTACGACACCAGTTAAATAAGAAACATATGTTACACTTCCAGTAAAAGAAAACTTATACTGTTAAAAATGTATTTATAAATGTACAGTTGTACAATTAATAAACAGTTTTCTATTTAACTTAAAGAATCAAACGTGTATGATTATTTGATAAATATATGTATGATCTTAAGAATACGATGAAAAATTTAACAGATAAATAGCATCAGTTTTATATAGTCAATATAATTTTCTATACGTAAGAGAATTGATATTGAATGTATTTTTTCACTACTATATATTCTTGAACAAAATTATGAAAACATATAACAAAAACAAATCAGTTTGCGTTAATTTTTAACCCTTCTATTTCATATTTAAAAGATATTGACTGACTGCTATATATTTAAAATGTTTTTGTAATCCGCATAAATGAAGCTATATTGACCCATTAAAAAGTAAGAGAAATATTCTTCTATGCGTTTTTATCAAATTACTCCGAACAACGATTTCCAACACTGTCCTTAGAAAATAAACTCGTGGAATATTATCCGCAGAACGGACAGGTACAATGCGTTTCGTCAGAGGTTTAAAAGATAGGGGAATTATTCCCATATCTCTGTAGTCTCACTATGTATCTCTCTCTCTGCATGTAAATTTGTTACTGAAAAAGTGCCTTCAGGTCGACCCCGCGGAAAAAGGACATCTGGAATTTCCTTTTTTATTCTGGAACGCATTTTAGGCTATCACCGTTTGTTACTTGTGATAAGAGAATCAGATAAATACATCTCTAGAAAAATAACTTCTCATATAGTAAATTTTGTTTGCTTAAATATTTTCTAGTTGATCATATACAATTCTTTTAAATAGTTTTTAAATAATACATAAAATTGAAACACGTCTGTAATTTCCTACTTCTGTTTTATCACTTTTCTTATATAAAGGAACAACACGTGCAGCTTTAAGGTCATCTGGCACCACCCCCTGTATTAAAGACAAATTTATAATATGGGTAAGTTGACAAGACATAATATATCTATTACAATATGAATAAAGATAAATTTATGAAGTACCATTTTCGGAAATACTTTTTTGTTTGGATAGTTTTTTTATTATTCAATGTCAATTGTATATTGTGTCTAACAACATTGTTATAATTAATTGCTTGATAAATGTTTTGATGTTGTTGTTGTTGTTGTTGTTGTTGTTGTTATTTAATAGTTATTTTGATGAATATCCGAAAGATCGGATGATATTATTTAACGAAAAAAGGAGATATGTTTTATAGTAAATAGATTTTCTTTTCATTTCAATTTTGTCGATTTCTTTTCTTAGAAAATACATATTTGGTCATACATAAATGTTTTTGTTGTTTTTTGTCAGTGATATAAATTTTATATTGAAACTCTTATTTTTGTAATTAAAATCTAGAAAATATAAAGTGTTTATCATTTACTTAACCTTTTATTATTTTTCATGTCAAGAGAGATTATTGTTTAAGATAATAATAATAATAATAATAATAATAATAATAATAATAATAATAATAATAATAATAATAATAATAATTTTAATAATATGAAAATAATACCACATTGTTGAAATAGCAAGAAATAACGTTATAATAAAACCTAATTCAAGGACGAATAATTCCTTCTATTTCGGGAAGTTTTTTTCTCAACGTTAGACCAATACAGACTTTTTTAAAAGATAATCACAGAAGTATAAGGGAGGTCATTCCTACAATATGATGCATTAATGGAACCAGAGTGTCACCCTTTCGTTTTAGCCTTAGTTCTACATGTACATGTAATTGTGATCAATAAGTAAAACGTTCTTTTTTTTCTTTTTGATACTATATACTGTACATTAACTTTGTTGAAGTAGCATAGCTGTAACTAATTATATAAACCAGTATTTGAATACACCGGCTTATGTAGTTGGCTGAAATGATAATTTTTAAAGAAACTAAGTTTAAATGAATATCCAATTGTGTATGCATATTTTACAGGTTTAATATCCTTCTACTGACCTGTCTGGAGTTGGTGTGTACAGATATTGGTAGACATACTTATTTTACATAGTGTAAAATGAATTGATTGTGTATGTTTATATATTACCATGCTCTTCTCAAATATTGTAACCTAAAGGCGACGAACATGTAATGTTCATATGCTGAATAACGAATTGATCGACATTAGGTCTAAAATTGATATCTTTTAAACGCTGACATTTACCCGTTTACCAATATTATTACTCAATGACTCATAACTATGTACCATTATCTACTAAAATCTGTCTACCTTCTTTGTATTGAAATTTATTGAATGACCATGAACTTATATAAAATTGTTAAATCAATTGTAGGTGAAAATCAATATTATAGATTGAAAATGAGTGTACTATATTTACTAACCGATTAAAACCAATAATGTAAAGTTGTTATTTATATTTTACTCTTGTTCATGTGTAAGTTCATATAGTTATATATTATCAGAGGAATAAAAACATTGTCAATAAGAAAATGTATAAACGATATGTATTGACAGTGGAAAAAAGGGGGTGCTTTAGCAGTCAACCATTACAACAAGGGAATAAAACGTCAGGTATGATTTTACATTTTTTATCATGCTTTATTATGAAATAGATTTTGATTTTGAGTGATATGTGATATAATATAGAACAGAACAGAAACTTTATTTCTTGGTTTAAGCATAGAAAGCTCATCACCATATCACATATACAAATACAACATATAATACATAAATGACAAATGACATGAATATATATAATTACAAAATAATGGTTTATGTAATGTGAGAATGTTTAATGAGATAAAAAATTACCTAAAAAAACATATGAATACATGTATATAATACACAAGAATTTGTCTGTCTTTACAGAACATTATCAATTTTAGCTACAATACATTTTCTTTTATGTTTGAGAACTCGCAGTTATAATTGTGACCTATGGAGGGGAATAACTTATGTAACTTTACATAACCATTATTTTGAAATTTACTTCCCCTTAATAATTCATGATCAATATTAATAGAATTCATTTCTGTATGATAAATGAATACGTTTACTGATTTTGTACGTTTTTCACCCACACAAAAACGGACAAATAACCAACACAAACATAACTGGACTTAATTATAAAGATTAGTTTTGTCAAAACATTTGTCAAAGTATTTATATTGTGTTCAGGTGTTGTGTTAAAACAGTTTATATTTAATTTGAGAAGATACAAATATAAATAAATAAATAAAAGATATATGCATATATGTACTAAGAGGATATTTTTTCGTTTTTCGTGAAAAATGGAATTTATTTTCCCGAAACATGATAAAATGCCACATATTTTCACGAGCCGGGACAGCGAGTGAAAATATGTGGCATTTTATCATATCCCGGAAGCATTTAAAATAATAAAAATCATTGCAAAATAATAAATGCATAAAAATTGTAAATCTGTGTATGACAACTCACCCCCTAAACAAAATATAATAGACTCAACCAAAAAAAAAGGGTCTGCTTCTCTGTCTAATCATGTAGTTGCACGACAATGATTTGCGAACTACATCTTTTTTAAAAATAAAACTATGACCGCAAGCAGATGTCGTGCAGAAAAATAAAGGACTCTGTTTCGGATTACGTATGTGGCCGCCAAATTAACAGGGATGAATCTCGTTTTATATTATTTTTCAAATACATCATTTTTCTGTTACAGTATATGTAAATAATTTTTGGCAAGTTGCATAGGTATGTGGTATCCAATTTACATGGTTCAATTTCCTTTGTTATAACGTCTGATTCTTTCTTGTCAACTTTATTGCGAGTTTTTTCTATTTCACTTTCATTGGCTGCTGGTAATTGCTTATTGATTGTATAGTCTAGGAATGATGTTGACTTAAAAACAGGAGCGGCTTCAGTGTAATCGACCTGAGACTTGTTTACAATAAAGCTACTTTGTACAGAGGAATTAAATGATGACCTTCATTTTCATATTCTAACTTTCTTCTATAATAACCTTCTTCGTTTTCTTCATGAATTCGTTTGGTTTCATTTGACATGTCCAGTGTCAGTTTTGGCTATTGGTACTTTGCGAAAAGGAAACAGAACGAGGGGCATATAGGCGAAATAGAAATCAAATTTAAATTTTAGAAATCAATAAAATCATAATAGTAAATTATATGAACTTTGTAGTAATATAACTGTCGGTCATCTAAATAATTAATACGTTTTATTACATGCTTTTCGGTGGTTTTTTGAAATATATCAGTGATATAAAAACTGGTAATTTCACTGTTTGAAACAGTGAAATTACCACTTTGATAATTTCACTGTTTTTGAATTTAAGCCCCTTACGTTGTTTCAGTGAAATACCAGCGTGCACAGAACTGGGTACCAACTTAATGACGTGACGTCGTAAATGACGTCACGTTGTATTATTATTTGGCGCGCTTTTCATTCAGTATTAGGTTTAATGTCTTTTTAAAACGTTTCTTTGCATATAATAAAAAGAAAATTTGTTTAGTTTAGTGTAAGATAGAAATATATTTCACCTTGTGAACACCAAAAGTTCATATTTCACTCGTGGCTGCGCCACTCGTGAAATATACCTTTTGGTGCTCACTCGGTGAAATATATTCCGATCTTACACTGAACTAAACAAATATCCTCTATTTATAACATGCTTTTTTGTGGTTTATAGAAATATATCCGTGATATAAAACTGGTAATTTCACTGTTTGAAACAGTGAAATTACCACTTTGATAATTTCAATGTTTTGAATTTAAGCACCTTACGTTGTTTCAGTGAAATACCAGAGTGCACAGTACTGGGTACCAACTTAAGGACGTGACGTCGTAAATGACGTCACTTTGTTTTATTATTTGGCGCGCTTTTCATTCAGTATTAGGCTTGATGTCTTTTTTAAAACGTTTTTTTTTTTTGCATACAATAAAAAGAAAATTTGTTAGGTTTAGTGTAAGATCGAAATATATTTCACCTTGTGAACACCAAAAATTCGTATTTCATTCGTGGCTGCGCCACTCGTGAAATATACCTTTTGGTGCTCACTCGGTGAAATATATTCCGATCTTACACTGAACTAAACAAATATCCTCTATTTAATAGTGAATTTAATCGGTTAAAGGACTTAATTGTTTTACACATGTCTATAAGAAAGTTGACTCATGTTTTACATCCCCTGACAATGCTTTATCAGACTACATTACCACAACTGACAATGCTCTTAAAGACTGCATTGCCTCCCCTGACAATGCTTTTTCAGACTGCATTACCTCCCCTGACAATGCTCTATCACACTGCATTACATCTCCTAACAATGCCCTATCAGACTGCATTACCTTCCTTGACAATTCTCTTTAAGACTGCATTACCTCCCCTGAAAATGCACTATCAGACTGTATTATCTCCCCTGATAATGCTCTTTCAGACTTCATAACCTCCCCTGACAATGCACAATTAGACTGTATTACCTCCCCTGATAATGCTCTATCAGAGCGCATTTCCTCCATTGACAATGCTCTATCAGACTGCATCTCCTCCCCTGACAATGCTCTATCAGACTACATTACCTCCCCTGAAAATACGCCATAAGACTGTATTACCTCCCCTGAAAATGCTCTATCAGACTGTATTGCCGCCCCTGACAATGCTCTATCAGACTACATTACCACACCTGACAATGCTCTTTCAGCCTGCATTACCTCCCCTGACAATGCTCTATCAGACTTCATTACCTCCCCTGAAACTGCTCATTCAGACTTCATTACCTTCCCTAACAATGCTTTATCAGATTGCATTACCTTCCCTGACAATGCGCTATCAGACTGCATTATCTCCCTGACAATGATCTACAAAACTGTATAACCTCCCCTGACAAGGCTCTATCAGACTGCATATCCTCCCCTGACAATGCTCAATCAGACTGCCATACGAAACATGACAATGCTCTATCAGAAGGTATTACCTCCCCTGACAATGCTTTATCAGACTGCATTACCTCCCATGAGAATGCTCTATCAGACTTCGTTACCTCAACTGACAATGCTCTATCAGACTGCATTACCTCCCCTGACAAGGCTCTATCAGACTGCATTTCCTCCCCTGACAATGCTCTTTCAAACTACATGACCTCTCTTGACAATGCTCTATCAGACTTCGTTATCTCCTCTGACAATTCTCAATCAGATTGCATTACCACCTTTGACAGTGCTCTATCAGACTGCATTATCACACTTAACAATGCTCTATCAGACTGCATTACCTCCCCTGTCAAAGCTCTTTCAGACTGCATTACCTCCCCTGACAATGCTCTTTCAAACTGCATGACCTCCCCTGACAATGCTCTATCAAACTTCGTTATCTCCTCTGACAATGCTCAATCAGACTGCATTACCACTATTGACAATGCTCTATCATATACTGCATTACCTCCCCTGACAATGCTCTAACAGACTTCGTTACCTCCCCTGACAATGCTCTATCAGAACTGCCTTACGACACCTGACAATGCTGTATCAGACTGCATAGCTTCCTCTAACAATGCTCTAACAGACTGTAAAACTCCCCTGACAATGGTCAGATAGACTGCATTACCTCCTCTGACATTGCTCTATCAGACTTCGTTACCTCCTCTGACAATGCTCTATCAGACTGTATTGCCTCCCCTGACAATGCTCTTTCAGTCTGCATTACCTCCCCTGACAATGCTCTAACAGACTTGGTTACCTCCTCCATAACCTCCTTTGACAATGCTTTATCAGTCTGCATTGCCTCCACTTACTGCTCTATCACACTGCATTTCCTCCCCTGACAATGCTCTATCAGACTTCGTTACCTCCTCTGACAATGCTCAATTAGACTGCATTACCACCTCTGACAATTCGCCATCAGACTGCATTGCCTCCTCTGACAATGATCTATCAGACTTTAAAACATCCCCTGACAATGCTCTTTCAGACTGCATTACCACACCTTACAATGCTCTATCAGACTGCATCACCTCCCCTGACAAAGCTCTATCAAACTGCATTACCTCCCCTGACAATGCTCTATCAGACTTCGTTACCTGCTCTGACAATGCTCTATCAGACTGCATTCCCTCCCCTGACAATGCTCTATCAGATTTCGTTACCTCCTCTGACATTGCGATATCAGACTTCATTACGTCCCTTCATAAATGGCTAACCTACGCTGTCAGGTTCAAGAAATAAAGTTAACGTCACACAACTCATCGAAATTGGCCTATAGAGCGTTTGGTTTTTTTTTGTCTCAAGTTTAGTCATGATGATAGCCTGACGGAATGCAGTAAAGCTCACACTACCAATTTTAAAGGATTTTATCGCAAGTAAACCCAAGGAAATGCTGTTAGCTCACGCAACCAAGCCTTTTAGAGGATTTTTATCACAAGAAAAACCACGGTGACAGCCTGAAGAAATGCACAACACACGGTGATATGGTTTTAGAGGGTTTTCATCGCTAGTGAATCCGCGTTGACAGCCTCAAGGAATAGAGTAAATGTCACACATCACATGGTTATAGATAATTCAAAAGTTTCTAATCGCAAGTTAACCAACGATGATAGCCAGTGGGAATGCAGTTAAAGTCACACAACCCACGATGATAGGCCTTTTAGATTATTCTTATCGCAAGTAAACCCACGATGATAGCCTTGAGAAATGCAGTAAACGTTACACAACCCACGGTGATTGGCCTTCTTACCGAAAATCTTTTTCCGATGATCTAAGGAAATGCAGTCAAGTTCACAAAACATGCGGTGATAGGCCATTAAGAGGTATTTTATCGCAAAAAAAACCCACGATGACAGCCTGCGGGAATGCACTTTAGCTCAAACAACACACAATGATTGGGTTTTTACTGGATTCATATCGCTAGTGATCCCACGTTGGTAGCCTAAAGGAATCGTGAAAATGTCACACATCCCGTGGTGTTACACCATTCAATAGTTTCTAATCGCAAGTTAACCCACGATGATAGCCAGTTGGAATGGAGTTAAATGGGTTCTCCTGAGAGAATGCAATAAGCTCAGATCACTCGAGGTGGTAGGCATTTTAGAGCGTTCTAATCACAAGTGAGCCCTCAAGGAATGCAGTTAAGGTCACAAAAAGTGAGAACAAAAATCAACAAGGCAAAGCAACGTTCACGGATTGCAGCCCCCACCAAAATCCAGTCAAATCATTAATACTTCCGATTGATCCCACTTTTTCCACATTTTTTGCTGTCTTCTGTTTACCCGGCACAGCTCTGTGCCTTTATAATATCCAAATAAGCACACGTTAGGTAAGAGATAAACTTTAACATAAATTTCAGTCGAAAGAGGGGCAAAATTCTGTAAAAATGCTTAATGCAGTTACCTTTTCCTGTCTACAGGTTGGGGTTATGATGGTTAACAAGTGTGTAAAGTTTCAAAGCCATATGTCAATGGACTTTGAAAATATTTGAGGTATTACAAAAACATTAACGGAAATTTTAAGTCGAAAAAGGGGCATTATTCTCTCAAAATGATTGATACAGTTACTTACTCCTGTCTACAGGTTGGGCCATGATGGTGGACAAGTGTGTAAAGTTTCGAAGCCATATGTCAATGGCCTTTGAAAATATTTGAGGTATTACAAAAATTTTAACGTAAATCCTAAGTTGAAAAAAGGACATAATTCTGTCAAAATGCTTGATACAAATACCTCCTCCTGTCTACAGGTTGGGGTCATGATGGTGAACAAGTGTGCAAAGTTTCAAAGCCATATGTCAATGGACTTTGAAAAAATTTAAGGTATTACAAAAACTTTAATATAAGTGGTTACGCCGACGCTCGGGTGACTACAATAGCTCTACTTATTCTTATCGAATAGTCGAGCTAAAATGAGTATTTGATTCCTCTGAACTAACTTGTCCTTATTTGAATATGGCATAGGCACATGCATGTCTGTGCAGTGAAATAGTCAGTAGGAACAGTAAGAAATTCAGAATAACTCAATATGAAAACTTTAGCCAACACTATTAAGCGTTGAGAATTGAGTACCGGTCAAGCCGGTGCTAGGGGGAGTGAGGGATGTTGCACTTTACATTATCCCTCATGTACAGACTCAATCAAACCGAGTCTGCAGTTCTCTTTTGGTTTTGTTGTGATTGATGCTTCCGAGGGATCACTTTGTTTCAAGAACTTTTTACTTCACAACAGCAGGGGTCAAGTGTTGTGTTGCAGCTGTAAAAGTTGCCTCGTACTTCACTTAAGTGTTGTTATATTTTTCTGGTCCGTCGGGATCATTGATGCCAGCACTAATCAATCGCAACATTTCGGTCACTTTCTGTCAATCTTCGGATAAGGCTTCTGACTATCAAACATTGTTTTTTTTTTAAATCATAATATCAACAAAATAGAGGATATTTAAATAACATTCATTCCTTACTTACAAAGGTTACACACTCTGTATTGATGCACATGAAAAGTGACGTTGTCGGACTAGTTTAAAACCTTTTAATATAATATTCATCATTATTGGAGTTTTATTTCATTTTTCATTTTCAGAGCAAGCTGAGCAGAATGAAGCATAAAGGAAACGACGACAACTATGCAAAAAGGTTACGAAAATATATAATAAGGACACTTTGTGAAATAAGCTTATTAACGTATTTGTAATGACATCAGATAATGTATTCGTGTGTAGAGGAGATATCTACTATCACATCATCAAACATTACAAGTTTGCCGGCGTGGCCGAGCGTTACCATTGGAACTTAATAAATTAAATGATGTCTGGTCGGGCGTGGTACCAAGAACCGTCAGGGGCAGGCCTTATTGTTTCTAGAGCTACGAAACTTTTATGCATTGCATTGTGAGTAATGATTGGTTCAAGAACGGAGTCGAATAGTGACCAATAAGATAATAGCTTCCTAACACAATCAGACCAAGAATAAAAATTGTATACAACTAACATGAACAAGTGCCGCTAGATGAACATTGCCACTTAGTATTCCTCGATACATGCATGCTTACAATGACGTTACGCACAATGTAACGTCTAATGATCGTGTCGTCAAAATGACTTGTTTTGACATTACGTTTAAAAGTCGAAATACAGAATATGGTCCGACTCTGGAGAAATTATACATTGTTCATTCCTGTCAAGTACAAGTTTCAGCAACGAATAAATATAGAAATTAGTATATAGTATGGATGCGTTAGAAAAGCAAATGCCCACGAAGTAACGAGATAATGAAATGCGCCAGATTTATCAAAGTATTGCACACGATTTTGTTGTTACGGCACTCATTTGTATAACATGGGACCATTTTTTTAAAGCACATATTAAGCAAGCTCTATGTAAAAAGATATGTAATTTATTGTTTTTAGTAATTATTTAATTAGCAAAAAAATAATATTTTCATTTTGACCTGTTCACTCACATAAAATTTATGTTCTCTTACCTAACCAAATTATTTCTGACAAAAGATGTAACGTAAACGTGATCGCTAATAAGGGTAAAAATTGCGTACAAGCACAAATATATTTTATGCCAAAATAAATCACGTTTCGGATTTTATTTACTCCCCTGCGCATCGGTCGAATGTTTCACTATGGCGGGATAAGAGTAAAAAAGGTTTGGGTTAATGTTTTCTGACCATATCTTCAAGAATGATTGGAGGAAACATGCGACAACATTTATGTTTCATTTTTGTCAGAAAAAATTAACCCAAAACATTTATACTCTTATCGCGCTTAATCGCGACATACACATACCTTGAAACAACAAAAACACGAAACTACTATGGTGAAACAAGAAATTATATGTATAGCTTTCAACATCGTTGTTTCGTTATTTCGACTTTTCGCTATTGTACTTTTAACATTTCATCACCCAACCTTCAGCTTTTCACCATGGTATTTTTGTTCTTTCGACTTTTCACCATTTTCATCAACGTGCTTTAAAATTTTCACCAGCGAACATTCGGCTTTTCACCATCGGGATTTCGTTTTATCGACTTTTTACCATCGTATTTTCGTGTTGCATGTCACGATGACCCTCACTGGACACCGTACTTAATAACTTGAATTGTCTTTGAGTCAGACCATTCATCATCTTTCGGGAAATTTTCCTTGTATATGTGTTGGGATTTATCTGATTGGGAAGGACTTTTTATACGCCCGTTTGAAAAACGGGACGTATTATGGGAACGCCCCTGGCGGGCGGGCGGTTTCGAGCGGCGTCCAATTTTGTCCGGAGCATATCTCCTACATGTATGGAGGGATTTTAATGCAACTTCATAGAAATGTTCACCACTATGAGGAGCAGTGTCGCGCACATGAACCAGGTCTCTAGGTCAAAGGTCAAGGTCACACTTAGAGCTCATTGAAAAATGCTTGTCCGGCAAAACTTCCACATGTATAGAGGGATTTCAATATTACTTGGCACAAATGTTCACCATTGTGAGGCGGAGTGTCGCGCGCAAGATCAGGTCCTTGCGGCCAAGGTCAAGGTCACACAATAGAGGTCAAAGTTCAGATAAAAATATGAAGATGTGTATATGGACCATTTAGTCATCATTTTATTGAGGGATTGTAACACAAATGGTCATTATCAAGACTATGGCTGTGATACATATAATTTAGGTCAATATATACAAGGTCAAGGTCACTAAAAATGATGAAATCTCCAGATTTTGTCCGGAGCATATCTCCTACATGTATGGAGGGATTTTAATGAAACTTCATAGAAATGTTCACCACTATGAGGAGCAGTGTCGCGCACATGAACCAGGTCTCTAGGTCAAAGGTCAAGCTCACACTTAGAGCTCATTGAAAAATGCTTGTCCGGAGCAAAACTTCCACATGTATAGAGGGATTTCAATATTACTTGGCACAAATGTTCACCATTGTGAGGCTGAGTGTCACGCGCAAGATTCAGGTCCTTGCCGGCCAAGGTCAAGGTCACACATAGAGGTCAAAGTTCAAATAAAAATATGAAGATGTGTATATGGACCATTTAGTCATCATTTATTGAGGGATTGTAACACAAATGGTCATTATCAAGACTATGGCTGTGATACATATAATTAAGGTCAATATATACAAGGTCAAGGTCACTAAAGATGATGAAATATCCAGATTTTGTCCGGAGCATATCTCCTACACGCATGGAGGGATTTTAATGAAATTTCATTGAAATGTTCAGCATTATGAGAAGCCATGTCACGCACATGAACTAGGTCTCTAGGTCAAAGGTCAAGGTCACACTTAGAGCTCATTGAAAAACGCTTGTCCGGAGCAAAACTTCCACATGCATAGAGGGATTTAAATATAACTTGGCACAAATGTTCACCATTGTGAGGCGGAGTGTCGCGCACAAAATTCAGGTCCCTGCAGCCAAGGTCAAGGCCACACATAGAGGTCAAATTTCAGATAAAAATATGAAGATGTGTATATGGACCATTTTGTCATCATTTATTGATGGATTGTAGCACAAATGGTAACAATCATGACTACAGGTGTGACACATTTAATTTAGGATAATATTACTGGAGATGATTAAATATCCAGATGTTGTCCGGAGCATATTTTCTACATGCATGGAGGAATTTTAATGTTACTTGATAGAATGGTCCACCACCATGAGACGTAGTGCCCTGCACATGAACCAAGTCTCTAGGTCAAAGGTGAAGGTCACAGTTAGAGCTCATAGCAAAACGCTTGTCTGGAGCAAAACTTCTACATGCATAGAGGGATTTCAATATAATTTGGCACAAATGTTCATCATTGTGAGGCTGAGTGCCGTGCATAAAATTCAGGTCCCTGCGACCAAGGTCAAGGTCACACATCCTGTGCATATCTTCCCTACTGATTTGTTTTAAGGTTCATTTAACAACACAGTGCCAAGGATAAAAACTTGCTTGCTAGATAACACTTATCCATAATGCCCCCATCTCCATCTAAAGCTTTCGTAAACGGGCGTATTTTGTGACTATGGCACCCTTGTTTTAAATTTCAGAAGGAAGAAGCAAAAGTGTGTCCAGAAGATGTATTGCAGGCAAAGGCTATTGTTGGTCGCATTGACATGGAATGTCCATCACAAGCGAAAATTATCCGTATCTTTACCAGCAGTACATTTACAGGTCATTTCTGTCGCAGAACTTTTTCAAGATTTATGTACATTTATAAAAGAAATGATTACAAATAAATTGCTCATTTGAGTATAAAATTAATCTTTAAATTTACCACTTTGCTATAAAACATAAGTTATTATTCCATCTTATAATTCACTACTTATAATATTTATTTCACCTCTATAAATGGAGACACATATTCGCTTCGTACTGTACATTTTTTTCGAAAAACTTACAGTGTATTATTCTCACAGTACAGGAGCTGAGATATGTAATCTGTCATATTAACGATATTTGATATATTTGTATCAAGAAGTGTATTTTGTAAAAAATGTTTTAGATACAAAACAAGAGAGAAACATGTTGATGAAGTTTGCCTACCCCAAACTAAAGGAGTATTGCCGGAAAATAGGTTACGAATTTCAAGTGGTAGACATGAGGTGGGGGATCCGAGACGAGGCTACTGACGATCACATGACAACGGAACTTTGCCTCAAAGAGTTGAAACTGTGCCAGAAACTCTCAACTGGACCAAACTTTGTTGTAAGCGCTTTTATTTTTGATAAAATTAACAACAACAAGAAACACAAACAAACAAAAATTAATAAATAAAAAAAAATGAATTAAATTAATTAAATTAAAAAACATCAACAGCAACAGCAACAAAAAACAACAACACAAAATAACAACAACAACCAAACAAAAGACAAGAAATAAAGAAACCCAAACAACAACAACAACATAAAAAACTCATTTTCATTTTGTGCTGAAATTAAAAAACAACAGAAAAAAATGGGAACAGACATTTGCAAAAGAGACGATATTGTTAATAACATGCAGATGCTATATGCAACTTGATAATCAATATGCACAATTTCTGTAACTATTGAAAGTTATAAAAATTAGTTGTACACCTCTGTCTTATGCATTCAAATAGATTGCTGATTATTTTCAGTCTCTTCTCTCCCTCAAGTACGGACATACACCATTCCCAAGAGTGATAAAATACATCAGAACAGTGTATAAGCATAAAAACATATCTATAACATTATATACACATTAGATAAATACATTGACATAACATAAACAATATATGCATACATTGTTGCTTATTTTCAGTCTCTTCTCTCCCACAAGTACGGGTATACACCATTCCCAAGAGTGATAGAGTCTGGAGAATTTGAGAAAAATATTTAATAATGTCGAGGCTAAAGGAGCAAAAGATCTATTTCAAAAGTAAGTACATTCAGAAACTATGACGACTGAAAACGAGGTCGATAGTGTTGGTTAACATTGTAAAAAAGCATATGGAAGGTCAGTCGCTCAAAAATATTAACAAATGTCCTTAATATTTACGTAATGCACAATAATTCATCTTACCTAATAATTCGTACCGTCAAATGCTTTTGATGTCTGGAATGTACAAACATGCACCTGCGGGATCAGCGCTTAATTGGTAAGTCTTAACCATTCGTTTTCTTTGGTGAGAAATACACTCGGTATTGTCTCACTTTAGCCTTGGTCTTACAAATATCTACTTCTATAAAAAAAAAAGACCCTGCTTCTGCAAGTTGTGCAAGTGTATGAAAGGCGGAATAATCCCGTTGTGCAATAATGTCGTGTCATAAATGAAAAGAAGACTTAAGACACAGGCCGTGTTCGATTGATGTAAATTAGATCTAAAAAGGCTCTAAATGTTTTTTTATAATTGTCATTCACAAAATAGATGGCTTAGGAAGGCGATAAATCGTACCCCCGCATATATTACTGCTGTTCCAATTAGCAAACAATATACCTGATATTTTCAGCGAAGAAGAGGGAAGGGAAGGTGGCAAGCACATCACATGGTTTGGGGAAGAGAGTCAAATCATGCACAGAAAACCCTGAATCAGAAACCCGCCAGAAAATCCTCTTGATAAGGAAACTGCCGACAATACATTACGTCTGGTCAATTATTAGAAATTTACATCCCTTTAAGGGAATTGACATGCTTCCCGTTAATCTCCGTTTTTGGTACATTATTTCTGTGACAATATTCAAAGGGATCTAAGCTTTCACCTTCTAAACAAAATGCAACGTAAATTTATATTCAAAATAATAAGTACACTGAAAATTTAGTTTTTAATTCCCAACTCTAGCTCGATTGTAAAGCCAAATAAAATCTATAAAATTCAAAAAACCCTGGACAAAATAAATAACGACAAAATTACATGAAAATTGCAGACTCACCTAGTTCATGAGTGATAATGGAAAATTGCATTATCCCTCACGCCCCCTAGCACCGGCTTCTGTGGTGTTCAACCGGAATCTTATGTTGCTTTCTGAATTTTACCAGTTGTAATATCATTATATAAAAAAACATGGTCATTATCCAAGAGGTACCTTCCGAAGGTTTATAAACAAATACGTTAACCACTAGATTGCATTTTCCAAATGCTTTTAAAAATTCAATTCAATTTCAAAATTTGTATACTTTATTTCCTTGTTATGCCAACGTTTTGATTAGAAAGCATTCAGGGAGATATTAATATATTATTTGACCTTTGTTTGTTTTATGCAGACGCATATAGGTATAAGTTCATTTTATACAATTATCAATCCAGATATGTCGAAATAATCAATAAGTTCGACTTAAAATTTATTATTGTAGTAACGGAAACGGAGACAGAAGAAGGGCTTAAACCCAATATGGCGAAAGATCATTTTCTCTGGCTGAATAGAATTATCGAAGACATTGAGAAACAAGAAAGCAGTTACGCTCTGTCAAGATATATAGGTACAGTATACTTCAGTGCAATCTGTAAAAGCTTACACGTAAAGTACATGTCTTTGCAATCTGTCAAGATATATATCTGTAAAATTTGTCAAGATATATAGGTACACTAAATTTATGTGCAATCTGCCAAGATATATATGTAGGTACAGTATACCTCTGTGTAATCTGTCAAGATATATAGGTACAGTATACTTTTGTGCACTCTGTCAAGATATATAGGTACAGTAAACTTATGTGTAATCTGTCAAGATATATAGGTACCGTATACTTCTGTGCAATCTGTCAAGATATATAGGTACAGTACACTTTTGTGCAATCTGTCAAGATATATAGGTACATTTTAAATTATGTGCAAGCTGTTTAAAATATATTTAAAACAGTTTTCTTTTTTGCAATCCCTGAAATATACAGGGATTTTGTTAACCTCTTTAAATTTTTCAAAAAATTAGGTTTCAGTATTTCTATACAATCTGTTTTAAAATATATAGGTTAGTTATACCCCCTATTAAATTTTTCCAAAATTTTTGGTTTAGGATATTTTTAATTTGTCAAGTTTAGGGAAAAATTTCAGGTATCTGTAACTTGTGTTTGGTTAAATTTTGTGCAGTTATTTTTTTACATTTGTATAAAAGACGATTTTTTAAAAAAATTTGGTTTTTTCCAAAACGCTTTTGTAACAGAATATGAAAACCCCTAAAATTTTATAAAAAAGTAGTTTTTTAAAAAAAAAAGGTGTTGTTTTGGGTTTTTTTAAAATTTATAACTAAATTTTATTTAAGACTCGTACATAGCTTAAAAACCTATATTAGACGATGCGTAGAATTCTGTATTGTACTCAACAATGTATAGTTACCTCATAGTATTCTAGAACAAACATGCTTTTCCTTTCTTTCTTAAACAGGCTAAATTGAAGAGTGCTACTATTAATAATGATGAGTGCCAAAGGTTGTAGTGGAAAGAGTGTCACTGGCACTATTGAATAATGATGAGTGTCACTGGTAATATTGATGAGTGCATCTGGAATTAAGGTGTGGTGCCACTGACAATAATTATGAGTGCCAAGGGTAAAAGTGATGAGTGTCACGGGTAAAATTGCTGAGTGTCACTGACAATTATGATGAGTGTCACAGGCTAAAGTAAAGAGTGTTACAGGTTATAGTGAAGAGTGCAACTGGCAATAATAATGAGTGCCCTTTAGGTGATAATGCATTGTCTTCTTATGGGCAGCATGACGGACGAACGGAAAAAGCCAAATTATAATCCTATCAATGTAACGGTGGATACTCAATGAATCAATCAATTAATAAATCGATGAATAAATCAATCAATCAACCATTAAATATTATAATTTAATTATATTTTCAGAATGTACTGGTCCAGAAGAAAAGGTCCAAAGAGCTAGGCAAATGTTGAAGGAATTAAAGGAGGATAAATTGAAAAAATCTCTAGACCCTACAAAAATTCTTAATTACAGCGTCAAATGGAGTGCTACTGGTAATGCAATAATGATCGGTCAAAGCAATACTAATTAAAGTAGTCAATATTTATAAGTCCGAATTTCGTTTTGAAAATTTAATAGACCCTCATTTTAACAAAATTATCATAAGGTTCTTTCTAGACATGTTGACAGAATTTTTTATTTAAAGCCGATTTGCTCTAATATCTGGGACTAGAAAGAACGACTTAATCGAAAAATAGCAAAACTGTTGACCTCTGATATTCTAGCTGGATGATTTCATCACAAGAAATGATCCTACTCCCTTGTTGGATTTGATCTTTAAAGAAAATGCGTAAGTGGTTCATTAAAGAAAATGCGTAAGTGGTGCATTAAAGAAACTGAAAGAAAATACGTAAGTGATGCATTAAAGAAAATAAAAGACAATGCGTAAATGGTTCATCAAAAAAAAATGCGTGAGTGGTTAACTAATGAAAATGAAAGAAAATGCGTAAGTGGTGCATTAAAGAAAAATACTGCGGTTCATTTACCGGTCATAAACAATTGTAAGTTGAGAAATGAAATTTTCAGCCAACATCGGACTACTATCGTCCGTATTTTGGAGCAGATGTTTTACCAAACATGGGGCTAATAAAGGAACAGACCCTTCTTCGGGTCCGGTATTAATATCAGTTGCTTTAACCTAATAAAATGAATAAAATATAGATCCGATGAAAAATAACAAATGATATTGTTTCCAAAAGTAAAATGACATACAAGTACATGAACATTTAATTGTAATACTTAACGCTTCAAAGGGTAGTTTTTTACTTATGATACTAGTTTCCTTTTCATTTTAGATTATAATATCTGACATATGTTTGCGGTTCGGATCGGAATATCCGTCCCGAGGGGACCCGCCTATTGGACGGTTACGAGGTTTGCCAAGTTACCACCCATGGGCGGGTTGCCGAGGGACGGATATTCCATTCCGAACTGCAAACGTAAGCTAAATATTTTTTCTTGCATAATATTCCATATTCCATTATATTTTAAACTCTTTACCTAATTTAAACAATTGTCCATGGCAATTTTGTCATTTCACCCGTAACTCACGTAATTTTATTTCAACAGCGTATGAAGTTACAACTCCATTCATTACGGTAAAATTACGTCATCCTTTACTTGCCATTGTACAGCACGCGACTCATCTGGCACCCAGGCATAAATCAGAGCGGGTCCTGTGATGTAGTGGTAACACTGTATGACTAAAGATAACTCACTGATTACTACTAACACAGTAAAAAATAATCATTATCATTGTTAATCACACAATGCTCAGTTCAAAAGTGAACAATACTCACCAGACAATATTAAAATACAATACTGCTGGCGATTTCTTTGAACGGAAAATCGTAAATAGCAATAAAATTGACTATATTTCAATGGCATGAATATCATGGATATGGCCATTTTGTATAACGTTAGTATAAACAATACTTTAAAATGCCCCAAAACACCTCATACATATCAATTCAAACAATTCCACACGCATTGTTCGGGCGAATGTTACTGTGTTTAACTTGTAATGATGGCCTAATCTTTACACAAAACCTGTAGGCGATTAAAAAAATTCAGTGTTTTAGTTGATTAACTTTCATTTTTCTTGAAAGTCTCAATATAATTTCCACCTTAAATGATAATGATTGAACTGGCAAGAATGATTGTAATTGTACTGGACCACAACTGTTTATTCGAAAATAAGTTTGATTTAGATATATTTTATAAATTTAATGATTATAAACAATACATTGTTAACAAGGGTTGACGCGTACATCAGCGGGTCAACATTGCCTCATTAAAAAGTCACGTGAGTGCTGGAAAGGAAATGAATAAGATACACTTTTCCCATCATTAAAGGTGTATGAATTTATAGATAATTGTTTATTGTTAATGTTGTATTAAGGTATTGATCCAAATTCGTCGGAAGAGCACAAAAAGTACTTAGAATCAATGTGCGACGACTTTGTGCAACACATGATTGGCATGGTGGAAAAGTCTGTAGCAGAAAAAGAAAACATCACCGATCCTCTGAAAGAGGAGTGCCTTCAACACATTCGATTCTGTCAATCCAAATGTGAAGGTTTTACTGGAAGAGAAGAAACATTAGAGGTAAAATGAATGGGTTTTTCTGCACGATTTTCACGTACAAACGATCGATTTATTATGATACATTATAACAGCTGACTTTCTGATTTAATGAGTGCAAGGAAATGTTACTAAGCCATGAAGTGATTTCATTTTAAATAAATATTACTCTGTCGCGAAAACACATTATTTACGTAAAAGTCTGTGATTTTGTTTCCGTGGATTTA
This sequence comes from Ruditapes philippinarum, assembly GCF_026571515.1. NCBI lineage: Eukaryota > Metazoa > Mollusca > Bivalvia > Venerida > Veneridae > Ruditapes > Ruditapes philippinarum. Next base: position 109,798 of record NW_026860527.1, on the reverse strand, counting down.
TGCATTTATTATTATCGCCGTTCCTGAATGACGATATATACAATTAACAAGATTTGAATAATCCTACCTGTACACCGCCTGTGTTCAGCCTATTAAATCGAATGATTTAATATCACATGATAACAAAATGGACGTCAAAAATGGGTGCGTAAAGGGGCTCGCCCATTCGTACAGCTTAACAGAAATATCTTTAAAAAAGATATTCTGTCGAAGTAATTAGTTAACATGCAAAATTAGGTTAGTTATTAGTTTTCAATACAAAAAAAGAAATGTAAGCAATCCTTGCATAACAATGACATGATAATTATTTCTTGTAGCTAAGAAAATATCCATTTTGTAAACATTGAAATTAAATTATATCATAATGATATTGATGTTTTTTTTCAAAATAGGACAATTTCTATTTTAGGTGTCCCTTTTACTTGTTTTATGAATGACTTTTTGTAATAATTTAAAAATTAACCTAAAAGATTTAGAACTATCCTCATTTCTGTACATTTTATTTTAGACCTATTCTTAATTTTTTTTTAATGGTAAACACTATCCTTCACATGTTATTTTAGAATGTTCATAACTATCTTTTTTACTTTTTATTTTGGAAAGACAAATAAGATTCTCCGAAATCAGTTTGTAAGTTTAAAATGACCAATGAAAATTCTTCTTATATTAAGTCCTTCCCTGTCAATTTTACAGGAAATCAAACTGATAATGAACGTACATTGTACTTCGTTCGAGAAAATAATACTATCAATGTTCGAACTCAGTACCAGTCTTTAGGCTCTTGCGGGATAAACACAGCAAATTGCAATATATTCTTGCTGTATGTCGTTTCTGATTAAAGACTTCAGTGTTGTTATATTTTCTGGTCCTTCGGGATCATTGATGCCAACACTATAAAGTGTTGAGAATTGAGTACCGCTCAAGCCGGTGCTAGGGGGCGTGAGGGATGTTGCACTTATACATTATCCCTCATGTACAGACTCAATCAAACCGAGTCTGCAATTCTTAGGTTATTTTGTTGTGATTAATGCTTCCGAGGGATCACTTTGTTTCCAGAATTTTGTACTTCACAACAGCAGGTGTCAAGTGCCGTGTGGCAGCCGTAAAAAGTTGCCCCGTACTTCACTTCAGTGTTGTTATATTTTCTGGTCCTTCGGGATCATTGATGCCAACACTATAAAGTGTTGAGAATTGAGTACCGCTCAAGCCGGTGCTAGGGGGCGTGAGGGATGTTGCACTTATACATTATCCCTCATGTACAGACTCAATCAAACCGAGTCTGCAATTCTTAGGTTATTTTGTTGTGATTAATGCTTCCGAGGGATCACTTTGTTTCCAGAATTTAAATAAAAGTATATCATAAATGTATATTTTGTTTTTCTTATCAAAACTTGAACTTAAAGGGAAAAAAACTTGATCAATGCTTCCTTACGGGTGAGTTTAATACTATGAGAGTTTCCATTGCATCATACCTATAATATAGCAGGTCAGTTAAAGTCCGTTAAAAAACAAAGCAGTCGACGGTGTATAGAACTTAAATTCCATTTATAGAATGCATGAATCAAAACATACACATACATCAATTTTGATGTGAAGCTAGTAACTTAGTAGCTTAATTATTATTTTTGCCGATTGATGCACTTATTAAGTAGCGTATGTAGTCCAAATAATTATACTAAGCTTTTATTGTGATATTTTTCTGTACAAAAATAAATGAGACTCTAGATTAGCACGTCAAAATATTTTGATTAGAACGGAATTGTAGAGTAAACCTAGTATTTGTGTTGGATATATGTGTTAACCGCATACAATAAAGGTATATGGCAAAACAATGAATTATAATATCTATATTCAAGGCTGACCGGCGATTCAAAGCATTTTTTGAAACGCTAATACAAAATGTACTTGTAAAATAGATATTACTATTGATCATTTCCAGAAAATCAAAAGCTACGTGACAAGTTCCGGTGCAGGAGGCAACCAGCCGCTAGTGTTACACGGAACCAGTGGTACCGGAAAAACCTCTATACTCGCCAAAGCTGCTGAGATGGTTAGATCGTGGATGAGTACACCGCCTGTTATCATTTTGAGGTAAAAAAGAAAGACTCATGTTTAAAGAGTTCTTCGCCTTAACACAGGACGCGAGTGTATTGATGGGCAATGTTACTAAAAAGGGTAAAGGCCTCAACAGACGGTAGGATTTAGTTGTACAACACTAATTAATGATAAGATGTAAAGTTTTCACACTTGCATTCAGACGGTAATTCTACACTGTAGGAATCATCCCTTTACATTGATCCTTTATATACTTAACACACTAAGTCTAAATACTTTTTTCGCCATGAGTAATGATTGAATCACCTCCATTAAAAAAAGATTTAATGTGAAGCCTGACCGAGACTCAAACCTATGACCCTTGGAATACCGTACTGCGGCTCTACTGACTCAGCTATCCGGACGCCTACAAACAACCTCACCTCCCCTAATTAGAGAACAGTTCAATACCGTGACATAATCATTTTCGGAACAATTTTGGATTCGGAAATACCACAACTTTGGGTCTCCTGAAGAGTTTTTCAACATCGTTTTACCCCATCTTACTACTATGTTTACCTTTTAGCCCTAATTGTTCTCGAATTTCAATCATTACACCATTTATCAGGAGATAATTTGGTAATCTATTACTTGACATTGTGGGAGGTCTGTACAAATCTTTACGACATGATTTTCAAAATAGAACATGTCCTATCCCTTTGCATCTAGACTTAAGGTTTCCGAATTCAAGAGATAGTAGCATTCACACATTAAGATTTGCCTGTACATCTTAGTTTTAATTGGTGTTGTACTTCAAAATCCTACCGTCTGTTGAGGCCTTAACGCTTTTCACATGGTTAAAAATATGTACGTCTCAACGCAGGGGTTGTCTGCTTTATCGAGATTCTTCTAACGAAAGATAGGTTAAAGTATCTGAGTCCGGACACTAGGTTTAAATATTTTGGCGGGAGCCATCTACGTGCCGGAATTGCTTGCCTCATGATTAAAAGTTTCAGTCTTTCGAATGCAAAGATTCTTTGCTCAGACCTGCTTTGCTTTCACAGTTTTTCCTGTGACACTTATACTCGAATCAGAACAGGAGGATTTGCCATGTAATCTCACCACCTTTTCCATAATCAATTTAAATGTTCTGATGATAACTCTTAACATTTGCATACACTTTCTAGTCATGTTATCCTTAGCATATTTACACGATCAACATTGCTTTACAAAGGCTATTTCAAATATATTTTACTCTTTTGTATTGTAGATTTTTGGGAACATCTCCAGACAGTTCTGATTTGATGTCGCTGCTTTATAGCATATGCTCTCAAATAAGACAGGTCTATAATCTTAGACCACTGCCAAGAACACAGGTTTGTTAAAATGTTTCACTTAGTCTGGGAAGACGTAATGGACGGTTTGTTTGAATTTTTATTTCACAAGACAATATAATTTGACATATGTATCATGCCAAATAGATGTCGGATACCAAAATCTAATTAAAATCAGCTCCTAAAAACGTTATGAATAAGGATCTGACGACCACTGTATGTTTTCACCTCGTGATCTTTCAAAAAGCAAATCATCGGCGAGCTTTCACAATTTTGAAAGCGATGCTGTTACTTATTTTAACTGCTGGAAAACCAATACTTAGTAGGTAATTTTTACCATTTTAAGAAAAATATGTAAGAAATAAGTAGATCTGAAATTTAGTCGGATTGTCGGATACTATATATGTGGAATATATATCGGATAAACATGTATGTTCGAAATACGTGGAATATATATTAGATATGTGTAAGATATACTGGCATATATAACGTATATTTAAAGTATATCGCAGTGAAAACAACAGTCTTTGGCAGACAAAGATTTTGGATGCTGTTGAGAGGTTTTGCTTTTAAATTATAGAGATTAATTTCTTTTGTGGCTATAATTCTGAAAGAACTGATGTTGTTGTGGTTACTGCTCTACAGAGGGTTTCTCTACAGAGTTTGTACTTTATTTCCCTTCCAGATTTTTCCCCCTTTTTGATTGGATATTGATCACCCGAGAGAAATTGATATAACCGAGCCAGACGGGTAATATACAAACTAAATTTCCCCGTTTGGTACCCCACGTTCTAAACAACATGCGCTGTGGCGATGCGCGTACGGTTTGATTTTACGCGATGTAATTCCGATTTACAAGCACTTTTAACTGCCAAATGATAAATATTTACCAAAATAGAGTAATCATACATATTCTCATCAGTATTAAAAACAAATATGACTTTGTGAAAGCTTGATATTAATTCCAAAAAAGTGCGTTCAACAGACTACTCCTTTCCTCTTGTTTATATTCGTTAGGTTCGACAGAAAATACGTCATGTATTTATGTGACGTCATATAGTGATGAAGGGGTATCTAAAGGGAATCTTATTTCGACGTTTCATTTGAAGTATCAATGATTTATTTTAAAATCCCCTTAACTCGGCATGGAAAGGGTAATGAAATTATTATTTGGATTTTGGAGTGATAAATGTGGATATATTAACTGCCGGGATAAAAAATCATGACAGGTAATATACCTACATATATCACTCCAAAACCAAAATAACATATAATATGTCGAATATATACCAGACGTATATCTTTTATGTATTGCATATATGCGTATTATTTTTACGTATGAAACTTGTAGAATATATGCTTGATACACTAGAAATCTCTTTAAAAAGTAGTATAATGTTGAATTACCAGTAGTTTTAGTTAATCTTTTTTAGAACAGATGACCTTAACCTTTTACTGTCATCTTGACCTTTTATTAACACTATTGCCAAAAGTCGCATCATCACTCGTGCATTCCATTGGCATTTTTATAAATTTATATTTTCTCTTTAAGTATTAAACTTAATGTGTGTTTACATGTTTATATTTTTTAATCTTTCTTTCATGCTTTAGAACATAACGGTACAGATAAATGACTTTGAATTGATGATGAAGGAGAGTCGTCCTAACCTTCCTCTGGTGCTGATCCTGGATTCACTTGACCAGCTAGACCACGCCTACAATGCTAGACAAATGACTTGGTTGCTTCCCAAATTAACACCCACAACAAAAGTGATTCTTTCAACATTACCGGAGCCAATTTACCAGTGTTTCCCGGCGTTGCAGGTATACCATTGGCAATTTACCCGAGTGTTTTGCACCAGAGGCCCCTAACATTTGTAAATCACCAATTTATTGGTGCTTACATAACGTTCATTGAGCAGTGTCTATACGTACAAACAGCTTTTTTCTGTTTTCTAAATTCATATACATGTATAAAAGCAGTATGGCAGATATTCAATGGCATATGACAAATTCTGAGAACGTTTGATTCCAAATCTTTTAGGTCCAATGCTATGTCCGACGTCCGACAGGGCAGATGAACCTCACGAAGTAAAAATCAAATGTCTTCTTTTGAAGGAATTACTTTAGATTTTGGTTCAGCTTGTAGCAACTCTGTTTATGCTAATTGAAAGAAAAAATATATAAGTACATGTTGTAGAAGCTGATTGTTATACATGTATTTCCAATTCAATTAGAAACATTGATCTGTGGTAGAGCAAAACTCTTTACTCTCCGTTTTAGTCTCTAAAAGAAACAACATTTTACTGAAATAAAGAACAATATTTACTTATTATTCAGTATCTGAAAAATTGTACATACATATGTATAGAAAATAAAAAATGTTGTTTTTTGTCTTATACAGTCAGTTATCACCACACCAGAAAATTATTTGGACGTTCCAGTGCTTGAAACAACAAGTGTGAAAAGTATTCTAAATAAGTGGCTAGAAATGCAGAAAAGAAAACTGACAGACGAACAACAAACAATAATATTGAAAGGTTTTGAAAAATGTTCTACCCCTCTTTTCCTGAAAGTGAGTTTTTTTGTCTTAGTTGTGTACAATGAATAATTTATAACTTTACTTATTACGACTTTGTACATTATGAGCGGGTTGCACCTTCATCATGCACCTTATTCCGACCAATAGGGTGAAGATAGGTACACCCGCTCTAAATGTTTATATGACTCGCACAACATTTTGGTGATCAAAGGGATTTAAGCTGTTATTGTTGTTACTGTTTCTGTCAATTACACACGGATATATTTTAACAGATATTTTATAATCGGTATTCTAGTTTTATTCTTTTAAAACTAACTATTAAGACATAAGCAAACTATTTTGAATACCTTCAAATGACATAAACTTGTGAATGATAAATTTATTAATCCACAGTGTCTCCTACTTTGCTATATTTTTCTATATTGAATTTAATAATAAATTACTTACATCTCAGATTATTTTTAGCAAAATCTTCTGTGATGAAATGAAAAAATCAGTCTTGTTTTATAGCTATCGTTCGAGGAAAGTACAACTTGGACATCATTTTATCCGCTCGAGAAAACCGTGCTACAATCTACTGTGCGTGAAAGCATTGAACATTTGTTCGAGAAATTGGAGAAGATGCACGGGAAAATTCTTGTAACGAGAGCGCTATCTTATCTTACTTTAGGTAATTAACATCAACCCTTTGTGTTAAAAAGCTGTAGATGCTAATAATGTTTTATATTTGTTTTTTAAAAAACGAAACAATATTAAACCTATTTGCTATAATAAGTAAACAAACAAGCTTGCAGTGTGACGGCCGTAAAAAGTAATAAAAAGTCAGACTGATTTAATTGATCAGTCCAGTCTGAAAGGAACAGAACAGAAATTTATTAGTAAAGGCCACCAGCCTATAACATATACAATTGTAACATTAAAAAAAGAAACAATTTATGCAGATACACTCATCAGTTCATTATAACAATTCGCACACATTACATTTTTGAAGATAGAATATAGACGTATCTTAATCAATACTACATAATCATCTTTTTTCGACTTGTTGCATGATAATTAGCAAGACATTTTATATCATCTTCATTTTTACATGATATATATATATTCAATTTGTGAACTGTTGCACAAGTATAATATTTCTAAGCAATATAGTTTGATCTTAAACATGCATACCGGACAGACAAGAGGAAAGTGAAATTTATTTTTAAATAATCCTAAAGAACATACTTTACAATTCCAATCATTTGAGTTCATCTTGCTATAATATGACTTTTTAGTCATTTCTAATTGTGAAAGCCTTGAACGTTATTGAGCGTAGCAATGTCCGAGTCGGGCAATTCAAATAATCTGAGATATGACCGTTAGAATGATCAAATGCTTTTACATTATCATATATGGTAGCAATAATAAAATTTAAAAGATTCCCCCTTATATAAGCATTGTAGAGTATTTGCCAAAGCTTATGTCGATTGACAGAATTGAAATCAACGAATCCAACATATAATTTGCCCCTTTTCTTTGAAAGTTCATTAGAAATATGTGATTGCAGAGCAAAAGCATTATCAGTTGTACTATTACAAGCTCTAAGTCCAGATTGGGATTCGTCTATTCTATTAAAAACATTGGCATAAAAAGATAGACATCTTTTTAAAAGGGATGTGTATGTCTTACTTAAAATGTTAAGCAAGGAGATTCCGCAATAACTCGCAATAATTGCGATTACCCTTTTTGTACAATGATATGATTATAGCGGAACTCCATGAATCTGGAAATTTCCCTTCAGCAAATAAACTGTGAAATTAAAAAAAAACATTAATGGCATTATTAAATCAAATGTGCATTTAAAGAAATTTTGTGGGAAATCATCAACGTCCGGCGCCTTGGCAGATTTCAATGAACGAATGTTAATTGATATTTCTTTATCTGCAATTTCTGAGTTAAAAATCTTCATTTTCAGTTAAATTTCCACCAACTAGAGCAATTTCTTCTGCGTCTTCATTAACTAGGCCTTGAAATATTTTTTTTAAATGATCTTTACAAGATTCTAAAGGAATACTGCATTTAGTGTTAATATTCGAAGATGGAGACAAAAATACTGGATTTTTTCCAAAACGATCTTGGTTTATTCGAATGTTTTACAAAATCATCGAGCTTGTTATTTAAAAAATGTTTGTTTTTCTGTTCAAAAAGATTTTAAAATTGCTTTTTTAACTTGGATATAATGCTCGGGGTTAGAGTTCGATCTTCATTTTTGATACCGACGTAAATGATAGTTTTTATTCTTTTTTTTAGTATAAAACATTCGTTATCAAACCATTTACGTTCATGATTAAGAACAGTTCGTTTTGTTTCAATTATGCAGATTTTAGATTTGTTAAAAATATCCATTATGGAATCTAGTACAGAATCTATATATTTTAAGATATCTTTAATATCACAAATCATGTTATGTAACTTTTCATTTTTGAAAGTGTAAGTGAAAGTATGTCTCAGATCTGCTACTCTCTTATTACTGAAATTTTAAATGACACGTTCTTTATTATTATTTTTCCTGGTATTAAAATTAAGAACACAACAGTACTGAAAAGATTTACTTCAATTGGTTAATTACTCTATTCACTTATGTCCCCAACTTGAAAATCTTAAATAAGATTAAATACAGATTCTGATGCAACTAAAAAGTCGATTACGCTGATGCCATTACAGCTAATAAAAGTTTCATGACCTATTCCACAATCTTAACCACAGCGTCCATTTGCTATTATATATAAGGACTTTGTTTTACAAAAAATCTAATTGCTGAACGCCCGACCTGTTACTGACTGAATCACACGATTGTTGCAGCGGTAATGACTTTGACAAAATGACATCATAGTCCAGTGATATTGAAAAATTAGAAATATTTTCAATATAATCTTTATGGTTACTTGTTCGTGCATTTAAATCGCCTGGTATGATATAATCAACCCCAGAAAAATTTTTATCGAGTTCAAAAAGATAATGTTCTAACATTTCTCAAATTTTAAATGATTCATACATATATGCCTGAGAATGTTTTTGGGGTAAATATACGATGCATTAAATGATATCTATATTTGCATGAAACAATCATATATTCTCATAAAACATACAAAATTTACAATTTGACTGTAATTGCGATATATAACAATTGAAAGATTTATGTATATAGACAGCAATACCTGCCATACCTCTTCCTTGAGTGTTATACCTAAGGAAATCACAAGATTACCGCATACTTCAAGCGTATCGATTTAGATCTAGATGTTTAATCTTTACCTATGGAGATTAATTTATTTACGTTTTCTAGAACAAAACACCAATGACGTTTTATCGAATTAGTTACATTATTTGCGTAAATGTTTTTTAACCTATTTGACATGAAATTATTACATTGATAAATTTGATTTTACATGAGTTTTTGTCATTTTCAAGCGCACAACGGAGCTTCCGAAGCTGAGCTCGAGGACATTTTGTCGTGTGATGATGACGTGCTGAATGACGTGTACATGTATTGGACACCCCCAGTAAGGAGATTACCTCCCTTACTTCTTGTAAGAGTTAGGAATGATCTTAGTCAATATTTAGGTATGCAATAGATCTTACCTTTTAAATCAATTTTTTTTTCGACAATAAGACTCCGAGATGCACAATGTTGAATAACAGGATGAAAAGATCTTACTACACGGAAACAACATTTTAAACGTAACGGTTACGTTTTTATAAGCAGCAGGTACGATAAAGAACGAACTGGCTGTGTTTGTTTTAAATTTGCATTAATACATAAAAGCTTTTATGTGCGGAGGAGGACCAGAAATGCACTCTGTGAATTATTCAGGACATTGACGTGGGAATCCTAGAACCACTCATACCAATCTATATAAATCAGGTCATGTTTTCACTCCATTACAAAGCCTAGGATATGGGGGTGATTAAGGTAGTGATGTAGCCATGTAGGTAGGATTTGACCTGAATAAGGTTTGCGTCGAACCTTCTGGAAACTAGCCTGTTATTTAAATTTACTTAATTTGGAAGTTGCGAATGTGGTTCAATCGGGCAAATAGTTACATCGATTACTTTATAGTTATGATTTGTCAGGTGAAAAAATACGGAGAAAATAACATTAGAGAACAGGATTGTCGTGTGTTACGAGTAAACTGTTTGGCATTGAAAACAAGGAAGGGTAAAAGATGAAACTGTGCTTTCAATCAAGATTATAATACACATTTAAACAAAGAACACCATGAATCATCTTTAGAACATGTCATTATATAATAAGTAATGCAATTATGCAAACTAAACAAAATTATGTGATATTTCAGTTGAGAGAGGGGCAGATGGAACTCGAGTAATGTACTGGTATCACCGACAGTTTACGGAAGCTGCCGAAGCCCGTTATTGTTCGGATCCTGAACAAAATAAAGTCATCCATTCAAATCTGGCTGACTTCTTCAACGGAACCTGGGCTAACGGTAATAGATTTATGACCAAAATTGATGAAAGATGGTGACATCACTTTATTGGTACCTTAAATTGTAAATTTGTTATGCTTCTACAATACACTTTCCTTGAGATATCTCCAACTGAATTATATGTTTTTTTCATAAAAGTTTATAGAGACGTACTTTTGTCATTTTTTTATTTTATACTCAGGCATTATTTAAAATATTCCAGTCGCATTCAATGTTTGATGCCTGCTCACGCACGTCGCCACGATGGAGACATAAAAATAAAATACAGTTTTTGTTTACAAATTTAGTAAGTAATAAGATAAAATAAATTAAATGTGTTTCTTTACATACGAGCTTTTATGTGCATAGTGTGCCTTGTTAAATACTTAATCAGGTACCAAAAAGCCTTTCACAACATCTAGAGGCCAGCTAGGTGAAGAAGATCGTCACGTGTCCGCTCAGCCTCTGAAGTTTGGGGAGGACTACAATATTCGCTCCCTCAGTAACCTCCCTTACCACAGAATTAAAGCTTGTGATGGAAAACTTCTAGAACAGCAATGTCTTGCTAACGTTTACTTTCTAATGTCGAAAATCGGAGCCATGCCTCTGACGTGAGTTTCTTATTTTACTTGTTGCAAAGTTCTTCAATTTTCATACGCATAGCATAATTAATCAAAGACAGCTTGCAGCACGCATACCTTAATTATATATACCTTAGAAACCAGTTTGGTTTTCGAATTTTTAAAGATTTGCTTTCAATTTAATATTAATATCAACGTTGTCATTTTACCGGGTACTTCGACAGATCCTGCTCGTTTTTCATGATTTTATTTTCAAATTTTTCAAGTATTCTAAAATATAATATATCACTTTGATTTCTGTGTAGCTTATTTGATGTTTTTCTTATGTTCATTATTTACAGAGCAACGTTGAATGATTTTGTCTCGGCGATTGAAGCATTTCCCGACAATGATCTGATCAAGATGATATATGATTCCATGTTGTTATCTCAGAAAGGTCTTGTTACTGACCCTGGACAGATTGTTCCTCAACTTCTTGGGAGATTGGAGGAAAATCATGTTAATTTTAACTGCCTATTTTACTTTTTTCTTTAATTTAATCACTTGTCTTTTTTTAATGTTGGTTTGATAAAAAAGAGACAAATTATGCGAAAATTTACTTGCGCATTAGGTTTATTGTAAGTTTGTCTGTGATTGACAGATGCATTGCAGTCTATTTCATTGTATATGCTCATAAAAACCTTAAGACAATGTTTCATCGCAAAAAAAAAATTCGTGGAAGAAGGGATGCTAACTTAAAATATGAGTACATAATTGAATGAGTATCTACGTTTATATGAAGTTTAAGATGTTTTAAATCAAATTCATATTTATGCTCAAATGCATTTAATTATCATTACAAAGTAATAACGAAACGTCGAAAGATTGTTTCAGGCTTAAAATTATACCAATGTTTGTCAATATTGCATAAATTTAAATTTACTTATTCAAGAAACGCAAATAAGTCTTTTTTATGGGTGTCAAACACGCGAGTTTCCGAAGTTTTCCTTAATACATCAATAGCGTTTCGTAGTCAGTTCATAACACTTGAACATTCAGAGTATGTTTTGTAAACAATGATGTGTAATGTCTATATAATAACTTTACTCATTCACAATCTTTAAAAATGCTCTTCCCAGACGATTATAAACATAAATTTAAAGTAACATTGCAAAACAAGTCCTTACTGTACAAACGCAGTATAAATATGGCCCGTGATAGATGCTGCAAAATCAGTCATTCATTGAATACAACATGTAAATCATAACTTGATTTGAATTTTTTTCTTTTAAAACTAAGCTCATTTTTCTCAAAGCTGATTTTCTTGAAATTATTTGGCTCCTCTGGAGGCATTCGGCTTTTCGGATTAAAAAGTCAATGTTTTATTACACACATATCAGATTGGTAATTACTTCTGTGAGATGTTTATTATTTGTGTTACAGGTAAACAAAGAGTTCATAGATCAATGTAGAGCATATCCGAAAACCTTCATAGAACCGGGAGAAAGAATACTAGAGAGACCAGGGGGACAACTTGTTCATTGTGTAGCGGCTCACAGATCTAAGATTAGCATGATGGATATAACCAAAGATGGCAAACTTGTTGTCACTGGTGAGTTTATACGATTTGTTCAACGAGTATTTACACCATGTTAGTAACTACAACTCTTTGTTGAGTTAAAGAAATGTGTAATTTAATTTAGTGCACTGATAACCAATGTGCAGGTAATCCAGACTAAATGTTCTCATGGACGGATTACCTCCCTTGAATCTTTCGAAAGGGTCCTTGATCTATCTTCTTCTTTTGATGTAGCGTCCCTTTACTGCCATTTGGAATTAGAATGGGTGCTACCTAATTCTTATTTTTCACTTTGAACGTGAGAAATGTAAAGTGAGAAGGTTTCGGTCGGTAAAAGGATTAAGAATTGTTTCTTGTTCTTTTCTATTTCAGTTTGTGAGTTTGACCATGAAATAAGTCTGTGGGATATAAAAACAGGACGGCTTAAGAGGAGAAGTTTTGGAATGAAACAGTGCATGAAAGCTCTGTTTTGTTGTGGTGACAAATTGTTAGCTTGTAAAATGGATAAGACTGTTTCCGTGGAGGAAGTTCAAACAGGTCAATCTCCAAATTTTCTTATTAGTTTCGTTATTGTGGATAACACATATATTTTGGTAATATTTAGCGTATATATATGTCGGTAGATTGCTGCGGCAACACTTAAATGTATCAAGAATTCATCAGGAATGGATTGAAAGGATCAGTAAAAATTTATCGCTTTGATTCAAAATAATAAATTGATCAACAGAAATAGTAGTATATAGGGGTATCGATAGGATAGGTTAATCGATATTTACGTGGCAATCGACACGGATTTGTTAGAATGGACAACGATGAGCATATCGAAATGTAGAAAAGAATTTACACGAATAAGAAAAAACAGCATTGTTCATTAGTAAAGTAAAAGACAGCGATTAGATAATCGAAATCAAAAATCATATACTAGTATTTAGGATTTGAAAAAAGAAAGAACGTGTAAATTAAGGAATTTGTTGATTTAGGGAACTGATAGATTAGGTAAACTGACAGAATAAGGCAATTCATAAGAATCGTAAAATTGCTCAAATTAGGGAATGATAGTTATTAAGAAAGGAATTAAGAAAATTTAAGAAAATTGATAAGAAATTGAATTGATTTAAATTTGTTAATTGATAGAATGGGAATGATGAAAATTATAGTTTTAATTATGTTATCTAATGCCAGTTTATACTAATATGATACTTTTGTTGTTTGTCTATAATATGTTCTATCAGAGACATAGATTTCTCCATATCTCTGGTTATGTAACGTGTAATTTCTTCAGGAAAGTTGTATTGCACTGTCAATCTACCTTCATCTGAAACAAGCATATGTGTTGCTGGGAAGGACAAGTGTTTACTTTTGGCATTCACACAATTTACCTGCTTTATATATGATCTCCATGACAACGGGAACCTTATCAAGCCTCTGTTACATCCTGAAAAATTGAAGTTTGGAAGCAAAAGCTTAACTGAAGGTATGTGCAAAAATGTGATACTGTAAAATTTTGCCAAGAATCGGAATGATCGGGGAGGGGGAGCTCATTGCCATCCACTGTATTCCACTAAACCCTTTTGAGGTTTGGATAACAATAAATATTTTTTTCTCAATACAAGTCTAAGCAAAATGTGTCTTTTTGACGGAAAAAAACCCTAAAAATAACGGTCTTCTTGGTAAATTCATGCGCATCAAAACTCAAAGCCAGTATTACATAGCAGATGAATTGAACTGAGACGGACATTTATTTATAATTTAATGATTTTATTTACACGTAAATAAATCTGTAGATAGAAGTGTCATACGTAAATTACAAATGTAGTCTGAATTTTCCTTTTTTCACAATGTGTCATTCTGTGTAAAATTCGAGTTACACCTAAAACAAAAATTTTTGGAAAATCCTATTATCTTTGACGAACATTTTTTTTTAATTTGGTTAAATATTGAAGATTGAAAACAACAAAAACAACAATTTAGTATTTATTTTTGTGTTATTAATTGATGATTACAACTATTTGACATACAGTTACAGACAATTTTGTTGCTGTTACCGACTCAGAGCAAATATTTATCACCGTCCTTGACCTTAAATCCATGACCTTCATGGAAAAGTTCCGAGGATTTGACATTATTTATGATGAGGATGGTGAAGAAAAAGATGAGTACCCAGTAGATGCACTTTCCATACATCCCGATGAAACTCATCTAGCATATACCACTGTGTTAACCAGTGAAATCATATTCGCTGATTTCCATGGAAACAAGATCAGAAATATGCTAGGTATAGACTAATTCTCCGCTTACATTATCATTTGAAATATAGTTAAAAGTGTAAATTCGTCCATGTTTCATGCTGAGCTATATAGAAGGGTAACTTTGCTAAATTTTATGATAAATCATAAGCTTCAGTTTTACATAAATTGCCAAAAGTGTTATAAAACGGCATTAGATGAAAGTACGCAATCCATTTCAGTTTGTTTTATATTGACAATTTACAATGGTCCTGATGTTTCGAAGTAAAAAAGTGCGGATAGTCTTTTTTGCGCATGCGCAATTTTCAATCATAATGGCGTCCAAATTTAATATTTGCCGAAAAATGTCAGAACAATCAGTAAAAGGGTAATGATTATTTTAGTTCACCTGTCCACGAAGTGGTCAATGTGAGGTGTAGTGATAAGGCTATGTCCGGTGTCCGTCGTCGTGCGTCATGCGTCGTTCTTCGTCAACAATTGGGTTATTAACAGTCTAGCAGTCACAGTTTTGATTGGATCATCATCAAACTTTGTTAGAATGTTTGTCTCATACAGATCAAGCTCAATTCAATTCAATATCTTTATTGTACAAAAGGCCTCCGGCTCATACACAGTGTATTCAATATACAATACAAATTAGCATTACGCATTTCCAATACAGTTAGAAAGTACAATCTGAATAAATATTCTTCACAACATTTAAGGAAAATATCTCTTTTTCTCATTGCATAAAAATATACATAGCAACATTACGTATCAATGACTCGTCTTCAGTTGTCATCAAAGAGTAGAACTTTTGAACATTCGTATAATGATAATAATACAATGGTTTATAGTAAGAAAGTTAATTTGCACATAAAGAATACACAATAAGAAAGTGATATTCGTCCTCTAACATTGATTCACAATACATACAATTACGATGTTCTCTATCAATATTTAAATGTCTACCCTTTTCAACCATTAAACAATGTGAAGAGCTTCTAAAACTAGCAAAACACTTTCTATACTTGTCAATATCTATAAACGAATATATTTTTCAATTCTTAAGGTAGTCTAAAACATAACATAATGATTTAATTTTACATATTCTAGACACTTTAATTGCCAATTTTGCCCAAACTGGTCTTTTAGACGCTGTTCATATTGCACTATAAACAATTTAGGATTGGCTACAACCTGTGCCTCCCATACGTATCCAAATCCATTTTTATATAGATTTAATCGTACATAAGTCACCAAATTTTTGTATCCAATACTGTAATAATCTATCAGCATTTCATAACATAAGCGTGTATATCTATCTCTAGGGAGGTTTTTAAGTCTCAACCAAAATCTGAAGATTTGCAGCAAGATTATGCATTGGGTATCTGCACAGATCGCCAAGCTCGAAGATGGGCTATCTCGGGTCAAAAACTAGGCATCAAGAGCTATAAATAGAGAAAGCTTGTTAACACTCTAGTGGCTGCAGGTTTGATCCAAATGTTCTGGAAATTTGTCAAGAATGTTGCTTTGATGATTTCTAGTCTAGTTTGAAGATTGGTCATCCTTGTTCAAAAACTAGGTTACAGTAGATTAAAATAGAAAAATTTTGTTAACACTCTAGTGGCTACAGTTTTGAACCAAATTCCTGAAAATCGGTCAGGGAGGTAGTTTTTATGACTTCTAGGTCAAGTTTGAATATGGGATATGGGTTGATTCCGTTCAAAAACCAGCTAATACTGCCCAAATATGGAAACACTTTTTTAACACTGTAGAGGTTATATTTTTATTCTCAATTGTCATTAAACTTGGCCAGGATGCTTGTCTAAGACATTGCTTGGATGTGGTTGATGGGTCAGGGGAGCGATCTAGGGCCATAATGGCCCATTTATTTTAATAATCTATGGTTTCAGAGAATGGTGACCGGATATTTAGTAGTATAGATTTTACGCCAGATGGGAAACATTTCTATGTCCATAATGCGAAACAGCTTCATTTCTTCAACACTGCTACTTTAGATGTAAGCTTTCATGAAATAGTTCAATTTGTGTTCAAATTTCGCGAGAGTCATTTGTTATAAAGACTATTTAACTGTCTTACAGACGGTCACGTGTCCGTATGTGTTTGAAATAATGCACACAGTGTTACATCAGAAAAGCTCGAAGAAATGTCGTCATATGACGTGTGACATAAAACAGGACCAAGGACGAGTTAAGGTTTTGACGAAAACTTCAAAGTTTTTATTGAATGGTTAAATAAAGATACATAAGAGGATTAATAATGACATCAGTTACTGCATTTTGTATAAGGAAACAAATAAATAAATAAATAGATAAATAAATAAATGAATAAAGATAAACTTCGTCAAGAATGACGTGATTTTGCTTTTATCAAATCACAGGAAGTCGACGTGCTAGATAATAGTCAAAGATTGGTAACATCAAAAACGGTGGACATGAAAACGGTGATCACTGTAGCTGCTGACTGTAATTTACGAATCTGGGACCTGACGAGAAGTAAACAGCCTACAACTTACAGCGCGGACAATAATCTATCTCAAAAGATAAAGTTTCTATTGTGAGATTATACATTTTCCTTTACCTTTACAACTTTAAATGAACTTTTTTTCTTACAATCAGGACAAAACCATTGATCACTCTTAAGTAGATACTGTAAATATGTATTAACTAAATAGCGACCAGTGCAGACCCTTTTTTACATTTCTGATATGGGTTGATATTTTCGACAATAAACGACATTATAACTGTTGAATATTTTAGGGGCAATATTTATTATCTTAATCTCTTTATCTACATGCCAAATAAACACCTGTCACGTGTCGTTGATGATAAAATTATAGGTTATCAGCACATGTGTAAAACATTCTGCCTGTTGTGTTAAAACAGGAGTTTCATTTCAGTTTTAACAATACAATACAATATTTCGAATAACTCGATTTTTTAATAGTTGAGTATCAATCATTCAAGGAAAGATCAGAAAGTTTCAGTTGTACAGTACTTGTTAGCAATTTGGTAAACTCATGGTGTGTCCAAATACCATTTAAGCCACATACAACTAAAATGTTTTTTATATTTGTTGCTTTTTTGGTTTAGGGGGTCGTGTATCAAAGAATGCCTCGGTATCAGGATCATATGTGAGTCCGTTCAAATTCGGCGTGTCATTTTTAAAGTGCACTGTATATTGTTCTCTTTTACCCTTGAATTTACGAATACAGAAAAAATCATGCGTCGCCTAAGTTCAACATATTGTGAGAAGTGCTCATTTATTAAACATTTGCCTTCCCTGGCATTTAATTTCACCCGCCTCTTGTATTAGCTCCCTTTGTTCAAAATTTTCAAAAAGTCACTTGGACGTGTTCTGTGGGTTTTGCCTATATTGTCGTGACCCTTAACCGGACCTAGCCGTTGTGCTGTTTTAATTGTAATAAAATCCGCTACAATGTCTCTTTTGAGATTTAGCTCATTGTAACGCTCTATACTATTGTGCATGAAATTATACACAGTTGAAAGACAATCCTCATTCGGTTGATCTTGTATTGGGACATATTTCTGTATACCTTGGATAACTAAATTGTTTTTAACTCTTTACAGCGGAAATCATTTAGCCGACTCCGGAGAGCAATGGGCATAGTTATTGACTGTCATTGAATGTATTGAACCTCGACATCAGAACTCAATTTTTTGTTTGTATTCTCTGTATCTCGCATCAAATTAGAAAATGTCTGCTAAGTAGTTTATAAATCATATTGCGTATCACTCATGGATTGACCAGATGTTTTTAATGATTTTATTTTAAATGTGTAACCTAGTAAGCTGGTTTTGAGCGACACTGCTTTCAATAGAGCTTAATTTTTGCATGCAAGTATTTGAGGCTTGTTCTTTGGCAAATAGTCTGTTGTCCATTTTACGTATCATCAATATCTATCAATAAGGACTTGTTGGGATCATGAGGCAAAAAGCCCGGGGGAAAGGTTGGAATAATGGGCGAATACCTTGTGGAGAGTGTGTCACATTTGATCTGGTCTGTTTACAGTTTTGAGGTATAATGGTTCGTTGTTGGATTGGTTGTTGTTAACATGTGTCGGTCCCATCATTGATCAAGTTAGAAATGGCAAAGTCATTGTTCACAGTAGTTTCGTTCTTAATGGTTACTCCATCCACCGCATCTTTCGGTTTGTTTGTAATAAATGTAGAATTTTTCTCCGACATGGTTTAAATACAGATTTGTCCAATCAATGAATGGCAATATACACGTTTTGCATTATTCAATATACTCTTTTTGCATTATTAAGACGAAAAAATCTACCAATCACTAAATTGTTGTGTTAAAAACAGGAGCTGCATTTCAGTTTTAATGGGGTCTGTGATTTTGAAAGGAATTGTTATACGTTACATTTCTTTTAGCGCATATCGTTTGGTCATTTTACTATCTTTTCCCAATATTTATATTAAAATTCACATAAATAATACATATATGTTCGACTCATGAAAGAATTTTTATCATTCATTAAAACTAGATTTTTGAGACAGTTTCCTTTTTAAACAAAAATCAATTATTGCTACAAGTTATATCAAATTTATACTTGAAATGTGCATGCCTTTGTCGACACTCTGTAACGCAGTAAATATTACTTTGTTTGGCGCTGAATTTGTTTGGGTTTCAGAATGTCAGAAAGGTGAAAGTTGTGAGATTATTAACCAATTTGTTTTTGTATAGTGTCACCAATGCTTTCCAGCGTTTTAATTGTAGTAAATTGGCTATAAGACTTATTACAACACTGATATTCAATCCAATGATTATTTGACTTAAACAATTTCAAAAAATCAGTTGCCTCAACTGGGATTTGAACTCCTAACCTCTCGCTTCCTGAGCGAGCGCGCAAACCCCTCGGCCACGGTGAATTTATATGCTAACCGCCTGAAGAAAACCATATCATTCTAAATTAGGGTTTGTAACGACGCTAACTGTTGTTTAACATAGATGTAACTAATCATGGAGCTTACTATAAAAATGCATATCTATAAAGAATAAAACAATATTAGAAACATTCGACCATTTGGGAATTATTTTGCTTGAAAATTAATGCGCCTGTCTTTTGACCGTCTTTACGCAGTGATCTCCCCTGAATATTTTGGCATAAGTGTACATATAAAGGGAAGTAACCGCTTCAAAAAAGCGGACTACCTTCGGCATTTGCAATTTACAGCATTAAAGTCTGAAATTTCGCTACCATTATTTGTTTGGTCTGATAACCCAAACAAATAAAAAATGGCATGTTCGCAAAGAAAAGAGTAAAGTTCTAAACAAAGTGATCAATAGATATTTATTTAAATAAAAAAGCAACAAAAAACAACGTAAAGTGTATATTGTAAGTACAGTAATTTATGATGATATGTATTCATAAATGCATAATATATTTTCTAGTGTGTTCCTGTTTCTTTAATCAAGAACTTAATAAATATAGATGCATATATTAAAAGAACATTCAGATTTGGATACCTTTCTTTTTCGAACTGTTTTACAGTGAATATTGGTCATTGGAACCTACAAGATACATGTTCGTAGCAGGTACAGCCACGTTAGAGTCGTCAGATGCACTGTTTGGCGTTTATGATTGTATCACGGACAAGTTTATTAAAATACGAACAATGGTTAGTATTTATTAATTTGTTTCAGCTTATTTTATTAAATGGTCGCTCTTTTAAACACAATTATATAAGTTACTTACAATTTGAAAATTACATACAGATGTTTTTACATTTACGCATAGTAGAACCAGATTCATTGTTTTACTTAATTGGCTTTCACGACTTATTAACGGTCTTTTAGTTCAAATAAGGCAACCTTTGCAGGCGTGATTCTGCAGTTAAGGGTATCATAAGTATCTAACCATATTTAACCATATTTAAACATATAAAACAAAAGATATTATAAAAAGAAAAAAAATATGTTTTACTATATTCAAGGGAAAATTCTCTAGCTTAAGAGTTGTTCGGAAAGATGCAACAAGGGTTTTGGTAATACGGAATAGAAAACTATTTGTCATTAATTTGAACACGATGGATATAGAGACAAAACTTCAAGGCTTCGCAAGCAAATTTTACGAATATAACGCTTTCAGATATCTGCCTCGGAATCGTAAGTTCTGTACTATTTGTTAGATTAATCACGGGGCGTCGGAGGCTGACTGGTTAAAGTTGGGGTTTTTTTTAAGAATTTTCCCCCTACCACCCCTCTTCAACTGGATTCTCCAAATGAAGAAGCTGTCCAACCAGCTTATTGAACGTCCATGGTTGTGTCCAGGCGCCTGTTCCTTTATGAAATAATGCGTGAAGGGGCATCCGATGTCTTCCTTCCCGTATGGCCTGGTGCGACGTAAATTCCCACTCATCACATACAAAAATCAAGTTGACGAGTAGGTAGTGATAAACAAGGGGCATACTTCTGAAAGCAATATGATTTAGAAGTTATACCCCTTATTACCTACGGATATTTGCTAATGTTTATTTTGTACAATGATACATGATTTTCTACTTGTTTGAGTTATTAAGGTTTAAAGCCATGGAGTTAAAACAAGAAGCTTTTTATTAGAAATTTTATAATATAAATGTAATATTTTTCTTTTTCAGAGCTAATTTGTTATACAAAGGCATACAAAAACCTTAAAATCTACGACCTAAGTACGGGTAAGGTTGCGTGCGTCTTAAGAGCGGGACAGACTATGAATTTAAAATCATTAATTGTAAGTAATATAAAGAAGTTTATTCGGAAATTTTGTATAATTTTGTTATATGTTATATATGATTAATATTCAATCAATTTTGTTGAAATTTTGAGTGTGAACCTTCAGTATAAGTTCTGAAGTAATTTCCATGGTACTTCAGAAATTGCTTCTGTGTTTTAAAACGTATTTGTTATACGGTTGACGTGTTGTTTATTCAGTTTTCATTTTTAATTCAAGTTGTGTATTTAGTTTTGATTTGTTATAAATGGCTAAGACACTATTTGTTTTAAAAACACATGGATATGCATATGATTAAAAAAACGACAACAACAACAACAACGATCCCAACCCCCACCCCCCCACCCCGAAAGCAGATACATGTATATGAAATTAGTAACAGTGAAAACGTATTTTCGATTTTAAACATAAATATGCAATGTGGAATAATATGCTCAAAGAATAAGGAACCAATACTCTTCTTTTACAAACAAACAGTTACACTGCTTCTGCCTTGTTTGTGATAAGGATTTAGTTATAAAAAATACATGTAAATAAAAACAAAGTTCAAACTATATTATCTAATTTTGTTAAAGGCTCATAAGACCCGTTTCCCACCAAAAAATGTGATTTTTTCATACTTCTATGAGTTATCATTTGCCATATGGCCGAGTCATTATTTGCTTCTACAGCATTTTGGCAATCAGTATATTTAAACTTGAATGTACGTCAAAAAACTTTTTGCTTACATAGACAAATTATTTCACACTCGGTGTAACATCTTACATGCTGCAATCCATTATTACAATATTATAAAGCACATGTTTACCTTTTCTTAAGAAGAAGATTTGTATCCATTTCTGAGACATAATTGGCCTTTAATGGCATACAATTTCTTTTCAGTTTTTTATGTACAATACATACACAATGTGTGACTGTATATGAATATGCCACTAGCGGTTAAACTGCACGTGTGTTAAGTTTCAATAGAAAAATATATACTGATTGCATTCACTTGAATTTCTTTAGGGATCTGCATAGCAAAGCTGTTAAGCTTTCTGACTTTTAATCACCCCTCGTCCATTATTGTGAGTTCGAATCTTGTCAGGGATGTCGGAGGAAGCTATTCAGTTACCTTACGAACAATATTCATTTATATTAAGGTGCGGATGCGTGCTCGGATTAATGCACGGACGGACATCTAAGGTCTTTATCCATCAGTCATGTTGAAAGTCAGCAGTTTACCATTGCGACAATGTGACGATGTGAATTATAAACCAAATAAAGTTTTGTTAAAATATTTCCAGGTGAATAGCACAGGAACAGTCGCGTGCGCATCTTCTGATGAAGGGCCGATAATTCTGTATGATCTTGTGGACCAAAAAGTGATGTATACCATTCCTTCAAGTAAGTTTTACTACATTTTCTACGCTATTAGTAAATCAATCCGAACATTTGAATTTTAAATAAATTATAATAATGAAATGAAATAATTTCTTTCTGAAAACAAAAATTATAACCTTTGTATATGTAGTTTGTTTTCCACTTTGACATAAGTCATAAGGTTTTACTTGATTTCTTACATCGCCGGTATAAATTACTTCCCTGTACATTGGCGAAACATTTTCTTTACGCATGATTGGCTGAAGATAATAATTATTATTAATTATTGTATTTTACTCCCTTGTATTGGCCATTTGAATATTTACAGTATTTAGAATAAGGAAATATGTTTTAAGATTCAGATTTACCAGCAAGTTATGAAAATATGCATAATTTATGTTTGTAGAGCCCGATTACGACGAGTTTTTCGGTCAGTATAAGTGGATAAATGCTGAAGGTACACGACTTATTTTCAGCACGGAGGGAATGTTACCTAATATGACAAAAGGGGACAGTGTTGAACATCTCGTAGTTTGGGACATACAAAACAGTTTGTATAATTTCTCATTATTTATTCATACAATCGTATAATCAGTCGGCACAAAGAAATCACGTTTTCATGAATCGCTACCAAAAAGATAAAACCTTTGTGAAAGAAAAAACATAAATCTGCACTATAAAACTGCATTCTAAAATTGACTCAGATAACCAGAATTCAAATATCGGCTGAAAAAATAATCAGCTTCATAATTCGATGCAAAGAAACCCGTGTCAAAGAAACGGTATTTATAAATTGCCACACAGAAACCCCTGTTTACAAAACCACATGCCACAAAGAAACAGTTATTACAATTTATTCATCCAATATATAATTCTAACACCACGACCGAAAGTGTGTGTGTTATTATGCAATAAAATCACTTTTGACGTTCTGTATTAAGAAATTTGATGTAATCATTATACTTGTGACGTAATCACTAAAAATTGGACGCGCTGAAAATAAGAAGGAATAAAAATCATGCGCAATTCAACTTAATTAATGTCATTAAATCGAAATAACATATCCAAATCGGATACGCCCTCCTAATAAAATTCCTCGCCTCTGAACTCCAAAGTTTGAAACAGTGATTTTACTGAGCGATAAAATCACAGTTTTGGAAATAACACATGGGTTTGTAGGTTCACAAGATCAAAAGTCAAGGTCACTATAACATTTAAACTGAAAACTGTTTCCGCTCAGTAACTTAAATATTCAGTAACTTAAATATTCATCAACCTTTAGCTGTAAAATTTTATAGGATGAACAGCCGAGTCCAATACATGATTTTAGGGTTATATGGTCAAAGGTCAGGGACACAATTAAGTTTCACATGGCCCACAGTGTTCAAACTTCATAGGACGATTGTCAATATTTGATAGAAAACCCCTATGGATTTTGGGGTCACAAGGTCAATGGTTAATGTCACTGTTACCTTAAAACTTAAAACGAAACTGAGGAGTGCTTATTAAAGGAGGTAATACTTTATTCATTAGACCAGAATTTTAGTAGACATTGACCTTTATTCATAAATGACATTGACTTTTAAGAATTTTTCATTTTTTATTGTTGTTGCTATAACTGACTACACCTTTGTTATCATGAATGGATTGACTTTATATCGTAACAAAATTTTTTAGGTTAAAACCTTGATTTATATTAAACTCAAATTGACATTGGCTCTCCTATGACCTTGAAGGTTAAATTATTGTATGTTCACTGATTTTTGCTACAATTGACTGTTACTTGGAAATTAATTGATGGATTATCTTCACACTTTGACAAAACAACCTTTTGAGCAGGACCTTTTTAAAGGGTGAATTGACTTTGACCTTAAGCTTTAAATGACATTGACTTTGAAGGTCCAATTATTAAATTTTGGTTTAATTTTCATATTTTTTAATTTATGAACGGATTTGATTCATACTTGGACAAAACAAAAAGTCGCTACCAAGCAAACATATTGAATAATCTAGATGTGATATTGAGCCTTAATTGACCGTGACTGTCAAGGTCAAATTAATGAAATTCTCCTGTTGGCTGTAACTTTATAATTAATCAATGGATTTTTTTTCTATTTGGACAAGACAACCATTTGGACATGATACTCTAAAAGGTTGAACTGACCTTGACCTTTGAATGACCTAGACCGTCAAGGTCAAAGTATTGAAATTTGGTTAAGTTCTCATAATTTTATTATTTATGTAATATTAAACTCATATCTTACAGCAAAACAACACTTGTAACCAAACAGACATGTGGATTATTTTAGATATGCGTTTGACCTTTTAAGACCTTGACTGTAAAATCATTAAATTTTGATTATATTTTGTAACTTTTTCATTTATTAATGGAAAGGATTCATAGTTGGACAAAACAACAAGTGTAAGTATACATAAAATTAAGAAAGGAAAATATACTTTTTTCTCCTTTTAATTGATTGTTAAGATATGTTTTAACCGAACCGTTTGTTTATTTGGTTTTAGGAAAGGTAAAAAAGACGAGCATTGCCCCGGCCCGGCATTGGCTCTTGTTTTCAGATTGTAAAGGTTGCAAGAAAATTTTATAAAATTAACAAGATATGCAATTATGATAATGCCATGCCTGTATTATACTGTTTCTCTATTGGTTTGTGTTCTAATTATAATTATCAGAGAATATTTATAGAAACTGTGAACAATTAATAAGAATTTATATCTTCGAAATTCTAAGGCATAAATGCTCAGAAATTATGTGAGAACTTCTGTTCCAACATATTGATAATATAAATGTTGGCAAACAAAAAGCAATAAATTGATAGGTATATACCAAGTTCATGTAATGATTTCAAAATGTTTATCCCTTTTTCCTTCTTTACTGACCACTCTTTTCGTCTTTGATGTCACATTTTTCTTTTTAACCACTTGTTTCTGCTTTGTTGCCCCTTTTGTTCTTTTCAGCCACTTGTTCCTTTTTTTTGCAATTTTTACTCTTTGATGCCATTCTTTTCACCCTTGTTGCCACTTTTTCATTTCAGCCAAATCTTCATTATTGCCACTTTTTTTCTTTTCAACCATTTTGATTCTTCTTTGTTGCCACTTTTTTCTTTAAAGCCTGTTGTTTCTGCTTTGTTGTCACTCTTTTTCTTCTTTGTTGCAACTTTTTTCTTTACATCCACGTTTTTGGGCTCACCTGAGCTAGCTCAGGATGAGCTTGTAAGATCGTTGAATGTCCGTCGTCCGTCCACACTTGTTCGTTAACACTAAAGCGGTCACATTTTTGCCTCAATTATCATCAAACTTTGTCAGGATGCTTATCTAGTTAAATGATCGGATGCGTTAGAACATGGGTCATCTCAGATGAAAAACTAGGTCACAGGAGCTAAAAATAGAAAAATCTTGTTAACACTCTAGTGGCTACTGTTTTGATCCAAGTATCCTTGAAATTGGTCTAAAAATTTGTTTTGATGATTTCTAGGTCAAGTTTGAATATGGGTCACCTGGGAAAAAAATAGGTCACACTGCTCAAATATGGATAATCCTTGTAAAACATGGTCAAACATTAGTGGTCACATTTTTGACTCACCTCTCATGAAACTTTGTCAGAATGCTTGTCTAGGTAATTTTTCAGATCAGTTCCATGGGCCAGGTGCGGGATCTAGGGCCATCTTGTCCCTCTTGTTTTCTTTGCTAACACTTTCTTCAGGCACTTTTTTCTTCTTTGTTGTCACCTTTTTTTCCATGTTGCTGCTTTTTTCCTCTTGTCTGACATTATACCACTAACGACCAAAAATATTGTCTTTTCTTGATATTTAGAAAAAGAGTTGTTTAGAATGTACGACAGTGTATATCAACAAAAATATAGGTCACTGAACAACATGGATAAAACATCGGTGAACCACATGGATAAAACATCGGTGGAAGATCTTTGTCAACTTGACGATCGCCGGATGATTACATCGAACAGTGATAAAATTCTTCGAGTATATGATTTGGACACTGGTAAATGTGGATAAATAATTGTCACAATAGAAATGCTGATAATGATTAAGATTTTGATGATTATGATTATATATTATAATGATAGTGATAATAATGGTAATAATATTGATGAAAGTGAAGATAATGATGCTTTTGATGATGATAAAGTAGATAATAGGAATGACAATGATTTTATAATAATAATAATGATAATAGAAATAGAAATGATTATAGATACGATGATGAAAACAATGACAATAATGATTATTAAGAAAATGCTGATGGTGATGATTATGATGATAATAATGATTATCAATATGATTTTTTTCTGATGTTTAACTGGAGGATAGTGATAATGGTTGTGATGACGGTAATAACAATAATGATGATGATAATACTTTTGATGATAATGATGACGATAATTATTATTTTGATGATGTGATAATGATGATATTGAAGATTATGATGTTTTGTCTCAATTTTGTTAAGCATCATTAATTGCTGATATTTATGGGTAGAACCTTTCGGAATCGCCTCGGCTATTATCTAAAGTAACTTCGGAAACAACACGGATCGAAAATAGTTCTACCACGTGGTTTCATATGTAAACAGAAACAGTGATATTGTAAAACGGATGTATATTTTTGGCATCTTACGTCTGTTCCTGTACTCTTATGCTTGAAAATAAGTCTGACAAAAATTGAAATTTAAATATGCCCACTGATGTTCAATTTTAAACAAATCCGACTTAATGTCAACAGGTTGGCTTTTTGTACTTTCGGTTTCTACAGCCATAATAATAAATATATAAATAATGTATTGTTTGCGTTTGTACCTATGAATTCACTTATTTAAGCATGATACCGCATCCGTTCTGTGAATCCATACTATTGTGTTCGAGGTCCTTATCCGAAGACTGACAGAAATGGCCGAGCAGTTGCGATTGCCGGTAGAACATGACGTATTGTTTTGTTTGTTTTTATTGTTTTATTTTCAGGAAAATTGCTGCATAGATTGGAGGGACATACTACGCCAGTCCATTTACGGCTGCACGAAAAATCTCCATACATTCTCACATTTGGACGTTTTGAGGAAGACTGCATTCGACTGTGGGAAAAGACAACTTATAAACAAGTTGCGACATTCTCGCTTGATAAAACGGTAAGCCTTGACAAGTGACCTCTAAATAAACTGAAACATTCTCGTTTGATAAAACGGTAAGCCAGTTAATTAACTTGTAATTGATTTGCAACACTCTCGCTTGATAAAACGGAAAGTCAGTAACTTTTAAATTGCTTCTGAAATCTCAATATGTCTTTCAAAGTTGGTAATAAAATTCAAAATATTAGTACAGTAGAATCCCTACTTAAGACCATCAAGGAAATAAGACCATCCCGCTGTAGGCGATTTTCTAAAAAGAAACGGATTTTTTTGTTCTTTATATCAGTGGTTACATGATCCAGAATTGAGAACTCCCCGCTTATCCACTTTTAAGACCACAAGATTGGGACCACAGATTTAAAGTCAATACATACCTATATTTTATGTTGTTATTATCTGCTTGAATGCTCTTAGGCATGACACTTGATTTCACAAGATGTCAAAAGCATCTTATATCATTAGGATATTGTATGAAATAAGTTGAGAAAATAAATTTTAGAGTGTTTGAATGTTGCTTTAAGCACATAGATTATTCAAAAATTAGTTTTTTATTTGGTGGGTGAATTATGTTCCTCATATAATAATCAATATTGAAATCAGACCAAATAGAATTTGAAAACAAATTTGTTTCTTCCCATCAGACGTTGAATTAACAAACATTTACATTGTATTTGTAGATTAAAATACATATTGTTTGTTCTACACTACACAAATAAGACCACTTTAGTCCAGTCCCGATGGTGGTCTTAATTGAAGGTTTTTGCTTAGAGGTTGATACTGGGTTGCTGCTCGCCGTTATGCGATAATGGCCCGAAAATGTGCACAATGACCTGAGGGACGCAGGTTTTGAACTGAAATCGAGTAGTATCGTCTTTAATACCTATGTCCGAAACACAGTGTTTATACGCGTCGCAAATCGCTCTTTCTTATAAACGGACAGATGTAAATGTAAACAAATATCTGTCATACAATTTAACACTCCGATTAACTTATACATGTATAAGAAAATGTTGTTTTACTGTTGTTTTTATCGATAAATACAGAATCCTACTTTTAACATTTTTTGTGAGCTCTAGTGCCAGTTTGAACTGAAAGCGAGTAGTATCGTCTTTAATACCTTTGTCCGAAACACAGTGTTAAGACATCGTCGCAAATCGCCCTCTCTTAGAAACGGACAGATGTAAATGTAAACAAATATCTATCACACAATTTAACACTCCGATTAACTTATATAAGACAAGAGCGATCAGTAATCACATGTGTCGCCTCATGATGGCCAATTTCATGTTGGGAAAAGTTTTGTGACAGACAAACATACAGACCGACAGTGCACAACTAGACTTGGTACTGATCATTCCTGTAAAGTTTGAATAAATTTGCACCAGTAGTTTTTGAGGAGTAGTCTGGACAAGCTTTTGTGCATCTGGCAACACATATAAAAAAAAACATTTTTATCAAAGGGTCATAACTCAGCCAAAAATCATTCAACCGGAAAACCCGTGTAATATGCGCAAGGACTTGAGCTACAAATCAATCCTGTAAAGTTTCATTAAAATTGCGTCAGTGGTATAAGAGAAGTAGTCCGGACAAACTTTAAAAATAAAAATTATTAAAGGGCCATAACTCTGACAAAAATCATTGAACCGGAAAATGCTGACAATATGCACAACTAAACTTGGTACTGATCATTCCTGTAAAGTTTGGTTGAAATTGCACCAGTAGTTTATGAGGAGTAGTCCGGACAAGATTTTGTTTATCTGGCAACACACAGAAAAAAAACACATTTTAACAAAGGGCCATTACTCGGCCAAAAGTCATTCAACTGGAAAACCCGTGCAATATGCGCAAGAACTTGAGCTACAGATCAAACTTGTAAAGTTTCATTGAAATTGCATTAGTGGTATAAGAGAAGTAGTCCGGACAAACTTTAAAAACAAAAATTATTAAAGGGCCATAACTCTGACAAAAATCATTGAACCGGAAAATGCTGACAATATGCACAACTAGACTTGGTACTGATAATTTCTGTAAAGTTTGGATGAAATTGCACCAGTAGTTTATGAGGAGAAGTCCGGACAAGTTATGTGACGGGCGGACGGACAGACAACGGAGAAGTGATCCCTATATGTCGCCACTACTCCGTAGAGGCGACACAAAAATGTTGTTTTACTGTTGTTTTTATCGATAAATACAGAATCCTACTCTTAACATTTTTTGTGAGCTCTAGTGCCAGTTTTTTTTTATGAAGTTTTGTGCCTTCAAGAACGGTTTCTGAGAACGGTTTCTGATATCGTCTAGATCTAAATACGAAAGATCCGACCTCCGTCATAAGCCATCTTGAAAGTCACTGAGAGTTGATGACGTCATTTCATTTTGCACGTGTGCTTATTCACTCGCCCATTATGGAAAAATTATGCCGAGAAGCAAGGCGGCCACAATTGCATACTGACATAGATCTTGCCAAAATGGTCTTGAAATACCCTAGATTTTGTTATTATAAATAGAAACATAGGTATTAATGTAGTTTTCTTTCTAAATTCAATGATCCATTCGAGTTGTTAGGGTCACTGACTTCAAACCAATTGGCCCTCATCGCTGCGGGTTTGAATTCTGTTTAGTGATTTTTTCATGTGGGGGTAGCGTAAGTTCTACTAAGGTACCCGCTTGTATTTGAAAAAAATGCACTTAGGGGAAGGCAAGGTATTTCATCTACCACTAAAGCTTGAAATAAGAAGTCGCCATACGGCTTAGCAAAGTGTTGATGTGGCTTAAAATCGAATCCCATTTCACCACCACCAACAACAACAACAAATGAACATCCCCAGTTTTATAATATCAAGTCATGATTATTTCGTAATAAATGGCCATTACTTTTATCACAGATAAGGGATTTGTTTTGGAGTGGGTGCGGGCGATATTTCTACACGATGACAAGTAAACCTGCCAAGGTATTAAGATGGAAAATACATTACGGACATAACGAGGTGCCAGATGTCAGTTTTGATGAAGATTCCCAATCTATGTTCTCATCGAAAGGTAAGGAGAATACCGTTGTATTTACGAGTACTAGTGTTCCAAAAATTAATCAATGTACTTTTTACGGTGTTTTTTTTACATAACAATTTTGATACAACTACAGAATCCTTTGGGTCTATCTTTATTTTTCATCAAAATAACAAGTCTTCAACTACAGTCTGCAAATTTGACATAGAAAATAATGAAATGTTTTAACTAGTACAGGGAATGTTCTGAATTGTTTGCGTTTTGTACAGAAAAAAATATCATAATTTGAACATTTTTATGGAAGAAATTGGGTTCCACATGTTCATTTTTAACTAATCTGCCCCTAAAAGCGAACCCTTCTCTTTTATATCATTTTCAAGGGCTGGTAACTCAAAATCAAGTACGCCGATATGTTATTTAATTCAGATAATAATTTTTTTCATTATGCAAAGTTTAAAATAATACTATCCAAACGACACTTACTCTGATTCAATAAATAAAATTGCTATGTTTTTTTTCAGAAAAGGGCATAACGTATATGCAGTTTTATAATAAGTTTTGCTTTGCGACATGGAATAAAAATACAAATAACATTTGTAGTACTGTAGACAACATTTTAAGAATGATTTTTTTTTCGTAAATGTCTAAAAAGAGCTACCCCTGGCAATACCCGTTGTCTGGCACTTTAATGCGGACACATTAACTGACACTTGAGGTGATGGAGCTCCAAACATCTTGAAATCCAAATAGATTATATATATCTAAATGTATTTGATAATCCCAGCACATAATCTTATACCAATAAAACCTTAAATTCGCTCCATTGAAAAATATTGTTTCATCATGTGTAGATATGCCATCATTCGCCACAAGTACATACTTTTACATATTGTTCATGAATGAATAAGGTATTGGGTGTATAGTTAACAACTTTTCGAAAGATAAAAACTACAATATTCTGGACATATACTCGAGTATACTACATGTTTTCATGCATATATGTTTCATCAATTGATCATCATAATTATACGAAAATATCGGAAAAATTGCTTTATATCTTCAGTATAAGAGTGTTTTGGAAACATACCTTTAAATATACATGTATATATATGCATGCATGTAATTTATAGAAGTCTAAAACAAGCGTTGCAAGTCATACAAAACGATAAAACAATTCTATAGTCAAGAAGAATAGTATTTTCAAAATAACATTTGAAGGATAATAGTTGAAATAAAATGTTATGTTGCTGTCTTTCAGCTGAATTTGAACCATTAGAGATAGAAATACCGGAGGATGTCAAAATCCCTACTGAAGAGGGAGATCCCGATGACGATGTTGAAGAACCGAGCGATGATGAGGACGATGACGATGTTAAAGTACCGAGCGATGAAGAGGACGATGTTGAAGTACCGAGCGTTGACGAAGACGATAACCACGGTGACGATTAAATACAACAGTTCATATTTTCACATGTCTTCATCAACACAAATTTGGGCACATCGTCACCAAGCGATGGCGACAATGATAATTTATAATTGCAAAAAAAATTATTTTAATATTTTTACAAATTGTCATCAAGCGATGTGGATGACGATAAATACAGTGAAAGTGATTGAATGCATGGAAGTAATTCGTAGTTTGATATGGCTTACGGGAATGCGGTCATATCATCATATTTGTGACATCATATGTCATCATTCAACAAGAAATACACACGAACCGTTATCTGTGATAAAATTTTATATACGAACTGACTCCACACATCTAATGATGAAAAGAATGATAAAAATACCTTTAGGAAGAAAAATAGGTAAAACTGATGTATTTTCATTAAATATTCATTGATAAACCTTTATTAAGATATTAAAAATTCTATTATCGCACAAAATTAAACTTTTTAGAATACCAATCATTTACTAGACATATTATACATCTACTAACATACAGAATTTACTACATACATTATTGATTTATGACGTGTAACATATATGTAGCATATGCAATACTTTATTTCAGGGTAAACATTTGTTTCATTTTACTTTATTTACGTTTTATCAATTTTCATTTTCAAATGTCAAACTATTTACTAAACTTGGTGATACTTTACATAAAAGACTGCATATTCATACATTTTATAAAACACTCGAGCTATATTTTTTTGAACATGGGAAGAATGTTTTTTTCCAGTTAGAACTTATAACTAATGCATTTATATATTTAGAAATAAAATGTGGCTGTTAACTGTAGAATAAAATTATAATGTTAAATTGATTTCATTTTGTTTCTATATTATTGTTTATAATATTTTCATTAAATATATATTGTTTATTATATTGTCCCTGTCTTAAATAATACACAAATGTATGTGCCTAGAAAATCGCCATAATGATCGATATCTTTAGTGTACATGTGATTTGAACCCTAAAATAGTCAACTTAGTGCAGTAAAGGGCTAACGTCTATTGAATTTAATATGTACTAAGGTGACACTTTTAAATATAAAAAGTCAAGAAATTTAACATTATTTCTGATTAATTTCATATCACACCAATGCATACATATTACGTTCGTTAAAAAGTGTTATAAGTTACTGGGTATTTTCAATGCTTTGAACATTTCATATAAGTCTTGTTTTACAGTTTTGCCTTGTCTTTCTTCTCGCCACCACCAGGCAACTTGTTTCCGGTACCCATGAAAAATACCGGTTTATAGTCCGGGTCTTTTAGAGCCTCCCTGTCTAATGTGAAAGGTGAAATATCATATTGAGTCTTTCCGTCTATCGCTATCTCACTGAGGATCTTGCCCAGTAGACCAGCAAACCTGTGGCAGATATACATACAATCATGACAGCAAACCTATATATGGATGTTGTTGGTTAGTGTGAGATACATGGTCCAATATGGCAATGCTATATTCAGCAGACACTTAAGTATTCTTTGACAAAATATTATTTAATAAATTATTCATCATACAAATTTTCATACCAGATCACTTGAATCTTTATCAAGACATTTTTTCAAGAAATATTTAATTAGAATACAGGAAAGATAAATATTTATTGTTTTATCAAATGTTGGATAAAAAAATGACCATTATAGACCAATCAACTTGAATCAGCAACAACTTTATTCATATATTTTGTTTAATATTATACGACATTCTTACTATTATCACCATCGTATATCGTTATAGTTCTGAAATCTGGGTCGTCAGCTACGCTTTTACGTATACATTACGTATGATGACGACAAATGTTTAATAATCTATTTTTCATGACATGCTGCCCTTTTAAATGTATAAGGCAAAGCTGAGTTGATATCGTGTTACAACTAAATTATTTTGTACAATTATTAAGTACAACACTGCAATATTTAGGCTGATCCTAACTACTTACTTATAAGCATGCCCAGCGCCGTTGCATACGATGACGTCATCAAAACCAGTTCTGTGACATGTGTCGATGATGAAGTTCCGGTCGGGAGGCATCGTATACAAACATGTTTTACTGTACAGAATAGGTCCCACAGACTGAAAAAATATATCGATATAATTTCATTATTTGAATCTACCCACTAGTGCCAACACTGTTTGCTATTCAGTCAGTACTTATACTGATATTCAGTACTACAAATAAATTTTGTTAATAATAATAATGAACGGTTATGATGGAAAAATTTCATTTAAGATATTTAGCGTGATCAGGATTAACAATTCAACGCATAATGATAGAGTAATATATAAAGAAGCGTATTGGCGAATGTCGCTGATTGGTTTCAAATAATTTTGTCATTCACTTTAGTTGGCTTGGATCTCGCCAGCTTCTTCAGAATCTTTCACATTAGTTAGCTTTCAGACGGTCCATGGAATAACTAGCTTATCCGCTCGTGCCCGAAGCTATTACGAAGCCAGTACGAAACTCGTTATCATTACATTACATATTTAAGGTGACAACAGACACTTTCCGTGGTACTCACATAAATGTCATTTAAACCAACTTATTTTAGTAATAATTGTTATTTATTTAATCTTTGTGCTTTAAATGTCGCTGATCATCATAAAAAATAACATATTTGAAAAAAAATGCCTTTGTAAATGATTGATTTTTAATAAAAATCCTAAAATTTTAAATCGTCATATCAAAGTCATTTTTTATTTTTTTGTTATCAAACATTTGGAAAATAAACATACTTATAATATCTGGGGAGTCGTGTCTCAAATTGTTTCTATCTTTTCTAAAAAAAATATTATTTAACGTCAAACATTTTATGCGACTTTTTTCACCATACATATTACGTAATTAAAGATAATTAAGTCGCTGATTGAGCAAACAAAAATCCCTGACACGGTTCCCTCCGTAAATGAATTCCCTTTCATGTGCTTTAAACCGCATGTTAATTGCTTGATTATTAAAAAAGTTATGCTGATTCAAAGTTAGTCCGACCCTCATCAAACGAAGTGTCATAAATCGGCTGTTCTCTCTCGGACCCCTACGTTTCACACTAAATAATTGCATAATACACAAATATCGCACCAGAGAGGGTCACAGGTTGCGGTAACATACTCTAACAACATTTTATGACCCAGTGACATCTGACCAATTAAAAAGTTGCTGATTAATATCAGTTTATAACAAAAATTTCTTCAAATCTTAACGTGATTTACTGTCCGTCTGGTATCGGTCGCACATGTCACGTGACTTTCGGTAAAATTTGAGGCACTCGGTGGGGGAAATGGAACGTATTTGCGCACCGCTAGCGGGGTATTTAATTGTTTCACTTTTGAAGTTTATTTATTATTATCATCAGCATTATTATTATATTATACCAGTGTCACTCTGTCTGTGTATTCGTACATGAAATTCCGTTAAAATAGAAATTAAAATAATAAAAAACTGAGCTTCTGACGGTATTTTAAAGGCCATGGTAGATGTACAAATAAGAACGGGATATTATATTGTTCCCCTCCAAATTGATATAAATGCTTCACATATTTTAATAGAAATAAAAGGTATCACTCGAAAATTATGATCTGACCTTCTTGCATGACTTCTATTATCATGAAAATCATCTATGCACGGCATAGAGATCCAGTTTCTACTGGGATATACAATAAATTCCATACTTTGTCCCAGGTTTATTAATTAGTACTGTGTTCGATTTACTGGCGAACAATTTATTCAAAGCATTCACTGATAATATATATTAATATCTTTTTTTATTGATTCATAGAGAAATAATCATCCTTAAACAATCTAAAATGGTTTAGAAATTTGTCAGGGACATCTTACCACAAGTCATATAAGCGTTCACAGAAAAAATGTTGTCTGTTTTTGTTGTTGTTTTACTTGACATTGTTAGAAAACGAGGTTGAATGTAAAGCAAGCCGTTGAATCCGTACAAAAGTCCATAAACTCAATGTAATATCTATCAGATTAACGGGACAGACAAATTATTTTCACACATTATGGATATTTTAGCAACTATATTTTTAATCAACCCCGTGGTCGTGCGATTTGCCGCTATGCTTAATTATTTATGTTTCATACATTATGCTACGTACATTGGTCGACAATTTCTTATCTTATAAAAAATGCCAAAAAAAAAGGTAGACGATATTCATAAAAGATGTACGGTTTTAAAACGTTTAAAAACACATTTTTTGGACTAACTGCTTCCAAAATGTAATCACGAATGTGTTCAGAAAAGGTTGATAAATCTATTAAGCAAAAAATCTCATTTTAGGTATTTTCAGTGGTAATTGACTCCGTTGTCACCTTAACAAGTGTTTTAAATCATAAAATGTACATGACATACGTGGTCTACTTATTCAAAACATCTTTTAAAGGGACTCCACTTAGGTTATCTGATATGATGGGACTGGAAAAACTTTTCCGATATTGATGAAGGTTTGGACCAATTATTTGTGTGCAAGCTTTCAGAACATTCTTTCAACGCGTTTTCCCAGAAGAGTCTTTTTGTTTTTTCGTTGTTTTTTTAAATGAGCGTTTTTTACTGAAATCGAGCTAGGAATCGCACACAAAAAAAATCGATATTCAAATTTATTCCGAGAATATTTCACCATCAACCTTTGCATTTTTTTTTAATTTAAAGAGTTCCACTTGATATACGTAAGGATATAAAATTATATATTTTTAGGGGTTTTGACCTCAGCGGAGTTCCTTTAATACTTAATTAGTTTTTATACTTTTGACGTTCAATATGATATATAACAAAATAACTAAAATTGTATACAACTCACCGTGGGTAACACTTCCTTCAGAAAGTCAATGCAGTTATTTTCCCGGACTGGGTCAGGTGTAAAGGTCCTCGACTCTGCTGTAACGAAAGGTCCCCCAGCGTCTACGCCAATCTTAAACCCACTATTACCATGAATTGGCATACCGTAAAGGTCGTGTTTTGTAGAGTGATAGATGAATATTGGAAATCTGCGGACGAAATAATTAGTTTTATTCATATCATTCATATTCATTCTGCAAATTTGGCTGTTGAATATACATCGAATTTAAAACATTAAAAATTAAATATCTTTATGCTTTGAGGATTAATTTAAAGGGATACTCAGGCAAGTAATGACAAAAATATTAAATGATCTTATGAACTGAAATCAAGGCATGAATTTCTGTATTAAAGTTTTTTATATTTTGGGTTCGAAGCGTAAATATATTTATATATGTTGAACACAATTTAAAAGCTAACATAATCACCGAGTAGTTTTAAAACAAGTTTTGTGACCTGAACAAACCCTGAAACTTACAATAACAGATACTGTGGATATTGTATGATTGAAACAAGTTTAAGTCATTCAAGTTCACTGTGACAACTATTGTGACACCTGACCCATGCGGGTCAGGTTAGAAAATCATCATTTAGTACTTTATAATGAGAAAAGAGCTGTTCCTGTGACTGCCTAGTATATTCATTTTGAGGACATTTACAGAATAATGAATGAAAAATTCAAAACTAAGAAAAGAAAATTTTGCCTGCGTCTCCCTTTAAGAAGAATGTGACAATTTGATCTTAGCATGTACACACGAAAACAGACTTAGCACGACATAATTTGTATTTCTGTCGGAACCGGAAGTGATTAGACTTTTCCACCAGTATAGAGCCAGACCAGCCTGCACATCCGGGAAATCTGACTGGTTGACACTATTGGTATCTCAATTTTCGTATTCCATTAATTTTCGTGGGGATTTTTCCTTATTCAAACAGTGAAAATCCATGGCACGAGTATAGCGGGTAAAGGATAATTAAGAATTCCAAACACGTGGTTACAGCTAATTTTCTCGGCATCTATATCAGTTTCTTGTTTATTTCAATTAAATTTTGATATTTTTATATATTCTAAATTATCACTTACTTGTCTTTTACGTATTCTTTCATGTGTGACGTCGCCAAGTACGTCACCTGTTCTTGTGTGACGTAAATAGGGACGTGAACGCCGACAGATCCAACCACGTGATTAATCCAAGCTCCTGATGTGATAACGACTTTCTTACAAATAAATTCGCCCTTTGGTGTATTAATCTAAAAAAAGTTACAGATACATTCAGTTAATTATGCTAAGTTTAGTCAAATAACAACCTTTATACATGAATAAGTGTCACGTTTTTGAAAGTGATTAGCCATAAGATCGAACCATTTATTGCAGCGTCCAATGCAATATTTGAATATTATATCCTAATGGCACCACAACCCGTTAATACTAATTTTACAAAGAAAGTACATCTAATATACTAATAAGAATTTTGATAAGAGT
Source organism: Ruditapes philippinarum (assembly GCF_026571515.1). Classification (NCBI taxonomy): domain Eukaryota; kingdom Metazoa; phylum Mollusca; class Bivalvia; order Venerida; family Veneridae; genus Ruditapes; species Ruditapes philippinarum. The sequence continues at coordinate 70,988 of NW_026860527.1, read as the reverse complement.
TCATTTCATTTTATTTCTGTTAATTCTGTGACAGAATGAAAAGTAACAAGCAAAAGATGTATTGACGTATTTCAATATGCTAGAAATTAACTAACTGCCGAACAATTTTAAAGTAACACTGGACGTTAGAATAAATCCTTAGATTTAAATGATTAGAAAACTCGGTAAAACTATGCAATATTCACAGTATTCATAAACACATATTCATCTTTGAATGCGAAAACAAGTATATCCTTGGAAAATCGCCACAATGATCGATATCTTTGCTGTACATGTTATTTGAACATTCAAATCGTCAACATAGCGCAGTAAAGAGCTAACTGCTATTGAATTAAATAGGAGTAAGCCCGTAACTGCACTAAGGTGACATATTCAAATATAAATAGTTCGCATTGGTCAAGAAATTTTACATTATTTCCGATTAATTTTATATCACATCAATGCATACATGTACATATTATGTTTGTTAATTAAGATAAGTCTTATAAGTCACTGGTTATTTTAAATGCTTTGTACATTCAATGTTAGTCTTGTTTGTTTTACAGTTTTGCCTTGTCTTTCTTCTCGCCACCACCAGGCAACTTGTTTCCGGTACCCATGAAAAATACCGGTTTATAGTCCGGGTCTTTTAGAGCTTGCTTGTCTAATGTGAAAGGTGAAATATCATATTGAGTCTTTCCGTCTATCGCCATTTAATTAAGGATCTTGCCCAGGAGACCAGCAAACCTGTGTCAGTTATACATACAATCATGACAGCTAGTATGAATTTGTTACCATATTTAATGGCTGTTTTAAATCATACAATACACATGACATACGTGGTAAACTACTCAAAACATCTCTTAAAGGGACTCCACTGAGGTTATTTGACATGACCGGGCCGGAAAAACTTTTCCGTTAACGTTGTAGGTTTGGACAAATGACTTGTTGCAAGCTTTCAGAACATTCCCTCACCCCGTTTTTTCAAGAAGAAATGCAAAATGAGCAGTTTTCACTGAAATCGAGCTAGGAATCGCACAAAAATCGATATTCAATTTTATTCCGAGTATATTTCACCATCAACCTTTGCAGGGTTTTATTTCATGTTACGTGTTTCTCTTGATAAACGTAAGAATTTAAAATTATATATTTTTAGGGTTTTTTACCTCCGCGGAGTTCCTTTAATACTTGGTTTTATACTACGATATATAACAAAATATCTAAAAATAATATACAACTCACCGTGGGTAACACTTCCTTCGGAAAGTTAATGCAGTTGTTTTCCCGGACTAGACCAGGTGTGAATGTCCTCGACTCTGCTGTAACAAAAGGTCCCCCAGCGTCAACACAAATCTTAAACCCAATGTTACCATGAATTTGCATACCGTAAATGCTTTGTAGAGTGAAAGATGAATATTGGAAATCTGCTGACGAAATAATTAGTTTATTCACATCATGTCTTCTGCAAATTATACTTGGATGTTGAAATAATACGTCATACGCATTTAAATAACATGTCGAATTTAACTTGCAACATAACATTTAACAATTGAACATTTGTATGCTTTGAGGATTAACTTCAGAAGAATGTGGCATGTCAACAATTTGATCCAAGAATGCATTTCTCACGAAAACAGACTGAGCACGACATTATTTTAGTTTCTGCCGAAACCGGGAGTGATCAGCCTTCTCCACCAGTGTAGAAACAGACTCGTCTGCACATCAGGTCAATCTGACAAAGCTCTTTACTGCTGGTAACTCAATTTGGTATAATTAAGATATTTAAAATTCACTTACATTTGCCAATAAATTTTACAAAATTCAAACTGGGCAAAAGTTGCATGAATTCAGCAGGTTAAGAATGAGTGAAAATTCACATACACTTTGTTACAGCTAATTTTGCCTTCGTCCATATCAGTTTCTTGTTTATTCATTTTTTCATATATTCTAAATCATCACTTAGTTGTCTTTTACATATTATTTCAAGTGTGTCGTCGCCAAATACGTCACCTGTTCTTGTGTGACGTAAATATGGACATGAACGCCGACAGATCCAACCACGTGATTTATCCAAGCTCCTGACGTCACAACGACTTTCTTACAAATAAACTCGCCCTTTGGTTTATTAATCTTAAAAAATAACACCTACTTTTAAGTTCATTATTCTTTATGTTCGGTTGAATATTAACGGCGTTACAAAGAGTATCATATGTTAGAAATTAATTGGGTATGATCACATTGAAAATAAAATCGAACCACTGACTGCTGTGTCCAATACCACATTTAAACTTTATACCCACCCCCTTCACCACTTTATCTACTAATGCCAAGTGTACAAAGAAGGCACATCTAGTATATGAACATAAAGTTCAAAATTATCCGAAGAGCTCATTTCGTTTAATTGTTAGTTTTTTATTCACTTATTCAGTGACATAGAAACAGTAACAAAAATGATGTAGTGAAATAAAACATTTCAAAGAAACATGGAAAAGAAGCATAAATCTTAAAATGAAAAGAAACTCCGGTAAAACATTTTAACAGTCACAGTACTCAAACACAGATCATTCGCTCACTCCGATTTCCTAGAATAATTATTCTAATTGTGAAAAATTTACCTAAATTGTAAAGCGTTGCAACGCAAAACGGGCTTAAAGTAGAAAATTTCTAGTTATTCTTTTGTACATTTTTTCTGTTTTAATTGCCCCAGCTAATCTTTGTAAGAAATTCAAGTTTTATGTTATTATACGTTTGAACCTCAGTGTAGTTCCTTTAAAGTAAGAAACGTCAAAACATATAAACGTAAGACGTCGACACGCTTTAACTGTTCTTTTTAGAACTGCAATACAAATACTAACGGGATGTTGTGCGTTGCCATGGCATCTGCATTCTTTTTTGCCAAATGATCAGTTTCACTTTTCTATGCCAGCAACAGTCCCCCTGAAAGGAAAGAAAACTTGAAACACAACTTCATGAAGTTGAAATCGTGAATTTTTGTATTTGAAATCGTGAATTCATGAAGTTGAAATCGTGAATACATGAAGTTGAAATAGTGAAGATAAAATCGTGAATTCGTGAATTCGTGAATTTTAAATCGCGAATTCGTGAAGTTGAAATCGTGAATTCGTGAAGTAAAAATTCGGCATTCAAGAAGTTGAAATGTTAACACCGGTCTTTTAAACAAAGGTGTTTACATAATGATAAATTCAAAAAATAGTATAAATGCTTAAAAGTCACATTTGACATTATGAAATAACCTGTTTGTTTATTTTAAGGTAATCCATCACATTTCTTGTAATAGCCACGAAAGTATGAATTAAATGGATCGTTGACGCCGTCATTCTTATATAAGAATTATTGCTTTTGTTCTCAGGACAGGTTTGACAGTTATGGAAGATAAATTGAAAATTATTATACATTTCAAAAGCCCTTAGACACCTTCCTAGTAAGCGAGTACTTGATTGGAGGAATGACCGAGTACGAGAACTATAACAGTACTAGTTGCCATCCCTAATTAACACCATATTTAAAATGTACAACGCTTTACTTATAATTTTCAATAAGTTATTGAATTTTCCTAGACGTATAATGCACGTATATTATGATTTAAAAAGAAAGTTGTGAAATACAACATAATTACGCTTTCTATGTTTCTGGAGTCAGCTTCGTGTAAATATCATCATGATAAGCCATTAATCTGAAATATACATGTACATGAAAATGTCACACAAAATAAGAAGAAAAAAATCATCATACTTAAATATCGTAAAATTTTGAATAACATGTATTTCTAAATATTTTAAAAGAAATATCACAAGCATTACACTGCACAATGTCCTAGTTACCTTGTTAAGCCAAAACAAACATACGATGTTGTCAAAATGTTCAGTTACAATGTATATAATTATGTTGTATGTAAAGACTTTTTATAGAGTTGTCAGCAATTAAGTAAATGTGTTTGTTAGATGTGTATAATTTTACTTGCAAAATTTGAAAACGTATGTGTTGTTTTAGAGTAAAAAATGAAGAAACATGTATATGAACTTTCCGGACAACCCTCGTACTTACTAGGAACGTGTAATATACACCAAAAGAATTGGTGGCTAAGTCCTACTTTAAAACAAAACAAACGGATATTAAATCAGAAATGACAGTGTGTCGAAATAAGAATCTATCTAAGCATACAAGTATTTGTAAAAGAAACTAATTACATGATTCTTGACTGATCTTGGGAGCCTCCATTGTCATGACCAAGCTCAAACTGTTCTATTCCTAGGACACCTACGAACAAAAATGGATAAATGTCATATTAGTAATGGATAAAAACAATTATATATTGGCACAATGTATTATTTAAACCTTAACCTACCTGGCCTTAATGTGATAAGCATTTGTTTTGTGCAGTCTGGCTGACTAACTTTAATTTTTCATCTTGATTTTCCCAAAATTGATAATGGCATTTCAATAAATAGAAGCTGGTCAATTCCATTTATAAAATTCAACAGTGTACTAATCGAAAATTTACCCACTTATCGCAAGTAAACCCACGGTGATAACCTAGGGGAAAGTTAAGACAACCCACGGTAAGAGACCTCAAAGAGTGTTCCTTGTGGCAAGTAAACCCAAGGTTAAACCTCAACGAATGCAGTTAACGACACACAACCAATGGTGAAAGGCTTTTTTATCCCACGGTGATAACCTAAGGGAATGCGGTACAGGTAAAGCAACCCACGGTGTGAGGCCTAATAGAGGGTCTCTTATCGCAAGTAAACCCGCGGTGAAAGCAAAATGGAAAGCAGTCAAGCGCAAACAACCATGGGTGATAGGCATTTAAAATGATTAACTGTATTCCTTGTGGCTATTACTGTGCGTTCACTCGTGATAGAAACGCTCTTTAACGCCTATCAGTGGGGTTGTGGAAATTTACTGCATTTTTTGAGGCTATATATGTGTTCTCTTGGGAATCCTCAACAAAGCCTTTTACCGTTGGTTGAATGTGGTTTACTGCATTTCCTAATGCTATCACAGAGGGTCCTTGCGATAATAACCCTCCAAAGGGCCTATAACATTGGGTTGAGCGGCCGTTCCTGCATCCCTTTATGCTATAACCGTCAACTTACTTGCAAAGTTGCGATAAGAACAGTCTTAAAGGCTTCTTACCGAGGGTTGTATGAACTTTTCTGCGTTATGAACCCTCTAAAAGGCCGATCATCCAAGGGTTTTCTGAGATTTACAGCATTCCATCACTGTGAGTTTACTTGCGATAAGAACCCTCTAAAGGGCCGACCACAGTGGGTTGTGTGAGATTTACCGCATTTTCTCAAGCTACTATTTGGGCTTTACTTTCGTTAAGAACACTTTAAAGGGCTTATCACCATAGTTGACGAGAGTTTTTACAGTATTCCCTCAGTTTATCACCAAGGTTTATGCGATAAAAACCTTCTAGAAATGCTTTCATCGCGGCGTTGTGTGAGCTTGACTGAACTCCCTCAGGATATCACCATGGGGTTCATGTGCGATAAGAACCCTCTAAAAATCCTATCACCGTGGGCTCAGTGAGGTTTATTGCATTCCCTTATGATATCTTGGAATGTTCATATGCGATGAAAACCTTCTTGCAATAAGAACCCTCAAAAAGGCATATCAAATGTTTGCTGTGTGAGATTTACTGCATTCCTTCCGGCTATTCTCGTGAGTTTGCTTGCAATATAAAACCTCTTAAAGGTCTATCACCACGAGTTTACTTGCAATAAGAACCCTCTGCAAACCGACCTTGTTCAAACTTTACTTCAATCCCTCAGGCTAACACTGTGGGTTAACATGTAATATGAACTATCTTAAATTCCTATCACCGTGGGTTTTGTGAGTTTTTACTTCATTCCTTGAGGCTATCACAGTATATTGCGATAAGAACTATCGATAATGCCTATCACCGTGGGTTGTTTGAGTTTTCTTACATTCCCTCATTCTTTCACCTAAAAGCCCTAACCCAAGCAATATTTCCGGGAAATTTCCGCGAGGCATGTTCATTTTTTAGACAAGCGATTTGTTTTTGATAAAAATGCGCTATTTTCTCCAGCCAACCGTTTAAACACCAGTTGTCTGATTCCGTTGCGGATTCGTTTCTTCACAAGTTCGGAGGGTATTCTTTGTACAAAATGAAGACCAAAGCTCTTATCCAAGCAATATGTCCTTGAGATTTCCGCGGGGTGAGATTGTTATTTGACCGGCGATTTGTTCTTTCTGTATATAAAGTGTATAATTCTTTGTTAAAAGCACCATTTTCTCGAGCCTTCCTTTAAAACACCATTTGTCTGATTCCGTTGCAGACTTGCCTTTCTATCAGATTTGAGGAACAAGGCCCTGCCCGAGAGATGACATTTTTTTCCCTTTCACCAGCGATTTGTTCTTTCTGTACATAAAGTGTACAAATTGGACGTCTTGTGAGGGAATTCTTCATGTGAAAAAAATATCCATTTAGCTAAAGAAATTTCGGTTATTATTCTCAGGTGCCCGTTTGTGACTGAAATTATGCACAGAGGGATCTCTTAAGTCTTCCTTGACCATAAAAGCTGGAAAGTAGCCATGTGACCTAGAATAATTTGTGCATATTAAATTAAACCAAATTAAAAAAAATATATATATAGCTTTTATCTATAAATAATGATTGTAAAAGAGATAGCTCAGCACAGGGTTGAACATATTCTTTTCAAATTATTTTTCTTCAATGAAGTTTAGTTCCTGGAGTGTGTACTAGAAAACCAGGTCAAAAATCAAAGAAGCAAATTCAGCTTTCATTTATTAACAACGTGCTTTTAACAGTGTAAATTTTTGTAAGTCTGTATACGTTTAGTGTTTCTACAACATTAAAGATAACATTATATAAATAAGACATGGGCTACATCTCGGGTAACAGTATGATATTCAGGATGATCCTCAGAATGATAATTTTACTGTTACAAACAAATCCATGTGTTATTTATTGTATTTCCCCGAACAAATACTGTAATGGTCTAAATTTATGAATTTAATCTATCTGTAACAAAAATAAACGGAGAGTAGCAATTACTTAACTGCACTGACTATTCCTCGAATGGTTTTTGACAAAGTGCATTTACAAAATAACGATGATATCCTACAGATGTTTGTCCACCAACTCTATCTGTAAGGTTTCACTGATTTAAATTGTTAGATAATCCTTTTTGCATGCTTAAATCTTCTGCTTGTCCCAGTTTGACACAAATTATTCACATTACAATTACTTCCGTTGAAAACGGATGTTTGCTTTTTAACTATTCAATAAAAAGATATTTAAACTGGTTGATAATTAAAGACTACTTGTAAACTAATAGGTATTGTTAACACAAAGTAGCCTTTTAACAGTGTGGAAGGGTGTATTCAATTTTAAAGACTGGTATATGTTATATTGTAACATTAATTTGTCTACTATATTAGGGAGGGGAAATATCTGAAAATTTAACCATGTCTAAAATAAAACGTGGTATTTAAATACAGTATTGTGTTTCACTCAAATAAGACATTGATCGTTAAAATATAACTGACTGTGAAGGTCGAATAACTGAATTTTCTGTAATACAGAAATAATTTTGATAATTTTTACAGATCAAGTTAGTACTCGTTCAAAATGTCACTTTTATTGTGGCTGATTTATGCCATTCGTGTTTTCGCCCCGCGACCTCGCCGAGCATTCAAGTCGAGAATTAACAAACCTAAATGGCGGAGGCGCGGAGCGAAAACACGCTTATAAGCGGAGCGTAGTTAAAAAAATAAAACTTCGTTCCACGGGGAGCGCGGAGCGATATTTTAAGAAATAAACTTCGGGGCGCGGAGCGAGAGCACGTTGATAAGCAGGGTCGCTGTTAAAGTTTAATAATTACAACTTTGCCATGCGCCCCCGCTAATAAGCGTATTTTCGCCCCGCACACCCTCCAAACAAAATGTCGATTTTAATAAGTTAAAATGGCAGGGACGCGGAACGAAAACAATTCTTATAAGTGGTAACGCGATTTAATACCCCATTCAGGTTCATTATATGGGTTTTTCACTATCTTACATTTTAAATAGTTAAACCTTCTTCCATATGTACACTTTATATTAACAGTGTGACTGTGTAAAATGTATTAAGTTTGTAATGTTGTAAAAAGTGAACTGAAATATTTACTGAAGAATAATCAACAATTTTAGCATTATTACTCTTTTTGGGACAGTATTATCGCTGATTAAACAAAACCCCGCACAGTTCAGTGCCCTTGTCCTTGAACTTTAACAACCTATGTTATTCGTAATCACACCATATCTTACATCAATTATCTTTCACATAAGTGTACATATATGATTAATATATTATGATAATAAGATGGATAGAAAGGTTTATGATTATATCGTTGTAGGATTCGGGGGTATTGGAAGTGCTGCTTTATATTGGCTGTCCAAACGCGCCGGATCTGGTAATATTTTACACTGTTTCTTTGTGAACTTTAAAACCGGGTCACATACTAGATGTTGACCTTTGCATGTAAAGTTCGCTTTAAAACAGCATTTCATTTTGTTTACACGTTAAGTATATATACAAGTACTTACAGATTTACCTACTACTTTTAATCTAATGTTTTTATAAAATTATCATAGTATCTGAGTTGGATGCATTATCGAATATTATTGCAAGGTTTAAGCACAAGGAAAAGACGCTTTAATATTATACTATCCCCTACCGCTACCCAACACCCCCCCCCTTCCAGTCCCTGTTACAACCCTTAAATATGTAATATGAAACTTGTTTATTTTGTTTGTAGGTGTTCTAGGAATAGAACAATTTGAGCGTGGTCATGACAATGGAGGCTCCCAGGATCACTCAAGAATCATGTAATTAGTTTCTGTATGCTAAGCTAGATTCTTATTTCGATATGCACTCTGACATTCCTGTTTTAATGTCCAATAATTTTGTTTTAAAAAGGACTTAGCCACCAATTCTTTTGGCGTAAATTACACGTTCCTAGTAAGTACGAGGGTTTTCCGGGAAGTTTATATACTTATTTTGTTTTTTACTCTTAAACAATACATACGTTTTGCAAATTATACCAGCAAAAATAAGCATATCCAACAAACACATTTACCAATAATTACTAAGCAGTTTTTTACATACAACATAACATATATAAATTATCAAGGAACATTTTTACAACGTCATATGTTTGTTATGGCTTAACAAATCCTAGGTAACCAAGACTTTTTACCTTAAATTAGTATATATTATATACATGTATAGCATATACGGTATGTGTATTGCGGGTTCCGACGATGGCCTTAACAGAGAATGAACCAAGACGACTGTGACGTTGCATTCTAATACTTGTGATAATATTTCTTAAAAAATATTTAGAAATACGTGTAGTTCAAACTTTTACGACATTTAAGCATAATGGGTTTGTGCGACATTTTTCTTTTACATTTTAGACGCATGGCTTATCATGATGATATTTACACGAAACTGACTCCAGAAACATACAAAGCGTAATTATGTTGTATTTCACAACATTTCTTTTTTTAAAAAGCATAATAACCGTGCTTTATACGTCCAGGAAAACTCGATACATTTTTTGAACATTAATAGTAAAACGTTATACATTTTCAATACGGTGTTAATTAGGCATGGCGAGGAGTTCTGTTTTTAGTACTCAAGTAGAGTAATAATTTCAAAACTCGAATACTAGCTCGATACTTAAATTGAGTGCTCGGTAATTTGGAAAATTACTTAGGTCTTTTGAAATGTATACATATTTTCGAACTATCCTCCATTTCTGTCAAACCTGTCATCAGAACTAAAACAGTAATTATTTTATAAGAATGACATCGTCTAAGATCTACTTTCATACTTCCATGGCTATTACTGGAAATGCGATGTATCACCTTGAAAATAAAAACAAGCGTTAATTAATCATGTTTATTGTTTGATGCATCTTTATTATTTCTTGAATTTATCTCTACGTAAATATCAATGGTTAAAGTTTTCTTGCCTTTTATATAATGGCATATGAATTAACGAGTGTAAAATTTTAATATATAAAAAATTGTAATGCATAATATTGTAATGTATAAAATTGTAATGTATAAAATTGTAATGTATAAAATTGTAATGTATGAAATTGTAATGTATAAAATTGTAATGTATAAAATTGTAATGTAGTTTCGCCGTGGCAGAGGAAGAATCGGGAATACAGCTTGTGTACAAGACTGGAGGACTGTTGCTGGCAAAGAAAGGTGAAACTGATCATTTGGCCAAAAAGTATGCAGATGCCATGGCAACGCACAACATCCCGTTAGTTTTTGTATTGCAGATCTAAAAAGAACAGTTAATGCGTGTTGTCGTCTTAAGTTTATGCTTTAAGTTTCTTAATTTCAATAAAAGAAATTTCACTGAGGTTCAAATGTCAACACGCATAAAATTTGATTCTTTACAAAGATCAGCTGGAGTTCTTGAAACAGAGAGATAAGAATGAATAAGAAATTTACTCAGAAAATTGAAAATCGTATTTTTTGTGCTATTCATAGCCCGTTTTGTTTTTTGAAAGCGTTGCAACGGTTTTCAATGTAATAACAGGGAGATTCACATTTAGAATCTTTATTCTAATAAAACGAAGTGAACGAATTATCTGAAATTTTGACTAGACTTGCATCAAATTTAACATGAATCTTGAAAATTCATTTCCAATCACATCATATCAAAAAACTCCAGTGGATTCTATTCAACAGTTTTTTTAATATGTCATATTGACTAGATTGTTGTTGTTGTTAATAATGATAAGGCTTATGTTGTCGTTGTTTTTAATGGGCGTGTTTCTATTCGGTGTTATTTGGAAGACTCTCAGACTTTGAGGAGTTTGTCTGATTTTAGGTACGAGTGGTTAAGTGGTAGTCAGTTGCGAGCAAGATACCCGCAGTTTACAACAGACAATTTATATGTGGCAGTGTACCAGAAAGATGGCGGTCTTGTTGACGCAGCCATGACTAACGCCTAAATATTCAGCTTGCGAGAGGTAACGGGGCGTCTGTTGTTGAAAACTGTCCCGTATTAAACCTAGCTAGAAATGAAAATAGGACTATCACGGTAAGTGACCCTATCACAGAAATTGTATCAGTTTTTTAATTTAACTTACTTGTGTTCGCATTCAAAGGTGAATATGTGTTTGAATACTGTGAATATTGCATAGTTTTACCGAGTTTTCTAATCATTTAAATCTAAGGATTTATTCTAACGTCCAATGTTATTTTAAAATAGTTTTTATGATATGACTGATAATGATAAATTTGTATTCACGTTCTCTCACCCAGACATGGTAAGAATCCTTGCAAAATCCTGCCGTGATATATTAAAAATTAGAAATAATACTTTATATAGTAGAAATTTAAAACTGTAAGTAATAATTTTTAGTAATTGCAACAATTTTATTATATGACATACAATTTAAAATGTACAGATGAAATATTTCCAGTGTTTGACTTTTTAATGTTAACCAGCATGTTATTTAGTGTCACTCTCAAAAGTACTAAGTTACCATTTGGCTATCATTTATACAAACATGATTTTAATATTTTAAGCTGTCTAACACTGGTAATGTTTAATCTTAATATTGGTTTAACTATGTATGCTATAGTGTTTTAGATGTTTAGTCTCTTATAATTCTTATAGAATGGCTATATACATGTATTTTATATTATATTGTATATAGATGAGACGGGAATAAATGAAATAAATAAAAATACGAAACAAACAAATTAACATTTCTTGTGGTTTTGATAAACTTTGGAAATTTTGCTGAGTAACATCGTGTGCACATGCCCTTATGTTTATGATGAAAATAATTCACTTACATACAACAGTACTCTCACATACGTTTTTTTTTGTATGTAGTTTTCATTTGCATTTTACATATGATGACATATTTTAGAATTGAAGTATCAATAAATATTTTTCTATATGCTATCATTTTGTTTGCAGGATTTAACTGATGATTATAGTATTGAACTGAGAACCATGTACTTTGAAACATAAAGTGCATTTGTTGTAAAAGAAGACAGTATAAATAACATTTATAACAAAAACAAGTAACAGAACATAAATGTCAATAATTGCCATTGAAAATATGTCTCCTACACTCCTTTTGCAAAGTTTTACTACTTCAAAATAACAAAGAAACCCACTTGCCTGGCAAAAATTCGTTCACTCGTTTCAAAAAATCACGCCGTGTTTGCCATTTTGTCAAGTTTGCAACCAATTCGCTCGCTTGAACCAAGTGTGCAACCACTTCACGTCCTGCCCCTTGTTTACACCTGACCCAGTCCGGGAAAATAACTGCATTGACTTTCTGAAGGAAGTTTTACCCACGGTAAGTTGTATATAATTTTTAGTTATTTTGTTATATATCATATTAAACGTCAAAAGTTAAAAAAACTAAGTATTAAAGGAACTCCCCTGAGGACAAAAACCCTAAAAATATATAAATTTATTTCCTTATGTATATCAAGTGGAACACTTAAAATGGTTTTAAAAATGTAAAGGTTGATGGTGAAATTTACTTGGACTAAAAATGAATATCGATTTTTTTGTGTGCGATTCCTAGCTCAGTTTCAGTAAAAACCGCTCATTTAAAAAAAAAACAACGAAAAAAACCCAAAAAGACTCTTCTGGAAAAACGCGGTGAGAGAATGTTCTGAAAGATTGCTTGAACACAAATAATTGGTCCAAAACTACATCAATATCGGAAAAGATTTTCCAGCCCCGTCATATCAAATAACCTCAGTGGAGTCCTTTAAATGGATGTTTTGGAATAAGTATACAATGTATGTCATGTACATTTTATGATTAAAAACACTTGTTAAATATGGTCACGATTTCATACTAGCGCGCATTTTAAGCTGGATTATAGAACGATTAAAGAATTCGACAGTAAAAGAAGACTTCAGGTGATCCTGCGTGCATAGCTTCGGGCACGAGCCGATAAGTTAGTTGCTCCATGGACCGTCTGAAAGCTAACTAATGTGAAAGATTCTGAAGTAGCTGGCGAGATTCAAGCCAACTAAAGTGAATGACAAAATTATTTGAAACCAATCGACATTCGCCAATACGCTACTTTATCTATATCTCTATCATTATGCGTTGACTTGTTAATCCTAATCACGCTAAATATCTTACATGGAATTGTCTATCATAACCGTTCATTATAATTAACAAAATTTAGTTTTAATACTTAAATCAGTATTAGTACTGACTGAATAGCAAACAGTGCTGGCACAGGTGGGTAGATTCAAATAATGAAATAATATCGATATATTTTTTCAGTCTGTGGGACCTATTCTGTACAGTAAAACATGTTTGTATACGATGCCTCCTGACCGGAACTTCATCATCGACACATGTCATAGAACTGGTTTTGATGACGTCATCGTATGCAACGGTGCCGGACATGCTTACAAGTAAGTAGTTAGGATCAGCCGAAGTGTTGCAGTATTGTACTTAATAATTGTACAAAATAACAAAGTTGTAATACAATATCAACTTAGCTTTGCCTGATACATTTAAAAGGGCAGCATGTCATGAAAAATAGATTTTTAAAACATTTGACGACATCATACGTAATGTATACGTAAAAGCGTAGCTGACGACCCAGATTTCAGAACCATTACGATAAGCGATGGTGATCGTGGTAAGTATGTCGTAAAATATTAAACAAAGTTTATGAATCAAGTTGTTACTAATAAAGTGGATTGGTCTATAATGGTCATATTTTTTCCAATATTTGATAAAAACAATAAATATTTATCTTTCCTGTATTCTTATTAAATATTTCTTGGAAAAAAAATGTCTTGATAAAGATTCAAGTGATCTGTTATGAAAATTTGTATCATGAATAATTTATTCAATAATATTTTGTCAAAGAATACTTAAGTGTCTACTGAATATAGCCATTTTATATCGGACCATGTATCTCATACTTACCAACAACATCCTTATGTAGGTTTGCTGTCATGATTGTATGTATATCTGACACAGGTTTGCTGGTCAACTGGGCAAGATCCTCAGTGAAATGGCGTTAGACGGAAAGACTCAATATGATATTTCACCTTTCACATTAGACAGGGAGGCTCTGAAAGACCCTGACTATAAACCGGTATTTTTCATGGGTACCGGAAACAAGTTGCCTGGTGGTGGCGAGAAGAAAGACAAGGCAAAACTGTAAAACAAGACTAATGTGAAATGTTCAAAGCATTGAAAAATACTTATAAGATTTTTTTAACGAACGTTATATGTATGCATTGGTGTGATATGAAATTAATCAGAAATAATGTCAAATTTCTTGACCAAGGCGCACTATTTATATTTAAATGTGTCACCTTAGTGCAGTAACGGGTTTACTCCTATTAAATTCAAAAGAAGTTAGCCCTTTACTGCACTAAGTTGACGATTTTAGGGTTCAAATCACATATACACTAAAGATATCGATCATTATGGCGATTTTCCATGAACATACCTTTGTGTATTATTTAAGGCAGGGACAATATAATAAACAATATATATTTAATGAAAATATTATAAAAAATAATATAGAAACAAAATGAAATCAATTTAACATTATAATTTTATTCTACAGTTAACAGCCACATTTTATTTCTAAATACATAAATGTATTAGTTATTAGTTCTAACTGGAAAGACAGTCTTCCCATGTTCAAAAAATATAGCTCGAATGTAAATTTATAAAATGAATAAATATGCAGTGTTTTATGTAAAGTATCACAGATTTTAGTAAATATTTTGACATTTGAAAATGAAAAATGATAAAAAGTTAATAAAGTAAAATGAAACAAACGTGTACCCTGTAATAAAGTATTGCATATGCTACATATATGTTACATGATTTGAGTACACGTCATAAATCAATAATGTATAAGAAAAAGTAAAGTAGTAAATTCTGTATGTTAGTAATTGTATAATATGTCTAGTAAATGATTGGTATACTAAAAAGATTTTTTTGCGATAATAGAATTTTTAATGTTTTAATAAAGGTTTATCAATGAATATTTCATGAAAATATATCAGTTTTAACTTTTTTTCTTCCAAAAAGGTTTTTTTTATCATTTTTAAATCATTAGTTTTGTGGAGTCAATGAGTATATAAAATTTTATCACAGATAAGGTTCATGTGTTTTTCTTGTTGAATGATGACACATGATGTCACAAATATGACGATATGACCATATTCCTGTAAGCCATATAAAACTATGAATTTCTTCCATGCATTCAATCACTCTCACGATATTTATGGTCACCTGAAAATTTGTATAAATATCAAAATATAATTTTGTCTTTGCAATAATTAATCATCAAGTGCCCAAGTCTGTGTTGATGTGGAAATGTGAAAATATGAACTGTTGTATTTAATCGTCACCATCGTCATCGTCTTCGTCATCGCTCGGTACTTCAACATCGTCATCGGGGTCTCCCTCTTCAGTAGGGAATTTGACATCCTCCGGTATTTCTATCTCTAATGGCTCAAATTCAGCTGAAGAACAACAACATTACTTACTATTTCAACTGTAATCCTTCAAAAATGTTTGACAATACCATTCTATAGATTGTTCTATACACTTTGTATGACTTGCAACGCTTGTTTTAGACTTATATATACATATATATTTAAAGGTATATATATATATATATATATATATATATATATATATATATATATATATATATATATATATATATATATATATATATATATATATATATATATATATATATATATATATATATATATATATATATATATATATATATATATATATATATATAAAAAGGTATGTTTCAAAAACAGTTTGATACTGAAGATCTAAAGCAATTTTTCCGATATTTTCGTATAATTATGATGATCAATTGATAAAACATATATGCATGAAAACATGTAGTATACTCGTGTATATGTCCAGAATATTGTAGTTTTTTAATATAAAGTTTTAAATGTCTTTCGAAAAGGTGTTAATTATACATCCAATACCTTATTCATTCATGAACATTATGTAAAAGTATGTACTCGTGGCAAATGATGGCATATCTATACATGTTGAAACAATATTTGTCAATGGAGCGAATTTTAGGTTTTATTGATATAAGATTATGTGCTGGGATTAACAAATACATTTAGATTAATTTTATACAATCTATTTGGATTTCAAGACGTTTGAAGCTCCATAACCTCAAGTGTCAGTTAATGTGTCCGCATAAATATGCAAGACATCGGGTATTGGCAGAGGTAGCTCTGTTTAGACATTGAGAAAAAATATTCATTCTTAAAAACGTTTTCTACAGTACTGCAAATGTTATTTGTAACTTTATTCCATGTCGCAAATCAAAATTTATTTTTATAAAGTTGCTTATACGTTATGCTCTTTTCTGAAGAAAACTATAGCAATTTATTGAATCATAGTAAGTGTCGTTTGGATACTATTATTTTAAACTTTGCATAATAAAAAAATAATTATTTGAAATTAAATAAGATATCGGCATACTTGATTTTGAGTTACCAGCCCTTGAAAATGATATAAAAGAGAAAATCTCGCTTTCAGGGGCAGATAAGTTAAAAAACAACATGAGGAACGCAATTTCTTCCATAAATTTGTTTAAATTATATGATATTTGTTTCTGTAAAATAACCCGCGAAATTTCAGAACATTATCTGTTCTAGTTAAAACATTTCATTATTTTCTATATCAAATTTGCAGACTGTAGTTGTAGACTTGAAATTTTGATGAAAAATAAAGATAGACCCCCTAGGATTCTGTAGTTGTATCAAAATTGTAAAAAACAACCGTAAAAAGTACATTGATATAATTCTTGGAATACTGGTGAATACAACGGTATTCTCCTTACCTTTCGACGAGAATATAGATTGTGAATCTTCATCAAAACTGATATCTGACACCTCTTTATGTCCATAATGTATTTTCCATCTTAATACCTTGGCAGGGTTACTCGACGTCGTGTAGAAAAATCGCCCGCATCCACTCCAAAGCAAATTTTCTATCTGTGATAAAAGTAATGGCCATTCATTACGAAATAATCATGACTTGATATTATTAAACTAATGATGTTCATTTTGTTGTTGTTGTTGGTGGTGGTGGTGGTGGTGAAGGGGGTGTGATTTTAAACCACATCAACACTTTGCAAAGCCCATATGGTGACTTCTTAATTCAAGCTTTAGTGGTAGATCAAATACCTCGCTTGCCCCTAAGTGCATGTTTTCAAGTACAAACGGGTGCCTGAGTAGAACTTACGCTACCCCACATGAAAGAATCTAAAATTACTGAACGAAATTCAAACCCACAGCGATATGGGTCAATTGGTTTAAAGTCAGCGACACTAACAACTTGGCCGCAGAATCTCGAATGGATCATTGAATTTCAAAAGAACTACATTAAAACATATGTAACTATATATAGTAACAAAATATAGGGTATTTCAGGGAAATTATGGCAAGATCTATGTCATTAGCAATTTTGGCCGCCTTGCTTCTCGGCATAATTTTTCCATAATGGTCGTGTGAATGAGCACACGTGCAGAATGACGTAATGACTT
This sequence comes from Ruditapes philippinarum, assembly GCF_026571515.1. Classification (NCBI taxonomy): domain Eukaryota; kingdom Metazoa; phylum Mollusca; class Bivalvia; order Venerida; family Veneridae; genus Ruditapes; species Ruditapes philippinarum. The sequence goes on along the minus strand of NW_026860527.1, from coordinate 53,364 downwards.
TCAAGATGGGTGCTGACGTTGAATGAACTGTAGTCACTTGAACACATTTTGTTTTAAAGTTTAAATGACATAATCAATCACAATCATTAAATCTTAACATTGAAGATTTATAAACTCAAGACAATACATCACCCTCAGAAATTCCAAAAATGATTTTAGATTGACGGTAGGAAAATGCCAGATCATTCGCATTTAGATCTAGACAGTCTCAGACACCGTTCTTGAAGGCACAAAACTTCATAAGAAACTGGCACTAGAGATCACAAAAATGTTAAGAGTAGGCTTCTGTATTTATCGATAAAAACAACAATAAAACAACATTTTCTTATATTTATTTTGTGTTGTTTTGTTTTCTAAGTTAATCGGAGTGTTAAATGTGTGACAGATATGTGTTTACATTGGCATCTGTCCGTTTCTTATAAAGGGCGATTAGCGACAATGTCTGAACGCTGTATTTCGGACATAGGTATTAAAGACGATACTACTCGAGTTCAGTTAATAATGTCCTTCGGACCTGCGGCTCTCAGGCCATTATGCACATCTTCGGGCAAATATCGCATAATGGCGAGCAGCAACCAAGTATTAAATCTTAGTAAAAACCCTCAATTAAGACCACCATCGGGACTGGACCAAAGTGGTCTAAATTGCGGGGTGGTCTTATTCTTATCACTGCTTACACACTTTTTGACCATGGTCTATTTTAGTCATTTTGTTTGAACAAACAATATGTATTTTAACCTACAAATGTAAAAGTTTGTTATAATTTAACATCTGATGGGAAGAAAGAAATTTGATATCAAATTCTATTTGGTCTGATTTCAATACTGATTATTATAACATGATGTACATAATTCACCCACCAAATAAGAAATTAATTTTTGCAAAATCTATGTGCTTAAAGCAACATTCAAACACTCAACCTTTCTCAACCTATTTCATACAATATCCTAATGATATAAGGTGTTTTTGACACCTTGTGAAATCAAGTATCATGCCTAAGAGAATTTAAGCGGATAAAAACAACATAAAATATAGGTATTTATTGACTTTAAATTTGTGGTCTCAATCTGGTGGTCTTAAAAGTGGATAAGCGATGTGGTCTTAATTCTGGATCATGTAACCACTGATATTAAGAACAAAAAATTCCGTTTTTTTAAGGAAATGGCCTTCACAGCGGGATGATCTTATTTCCTTGGTGGTCTTAAGTAGGGATTCTACTGTACTAATATTTTGAATTTTATTATCAACATTGAAAGGCATATTGCGATTTCAGAAGCAACTTACAAGTTACTGAACTAACTTGCCGTTTTATCAAATGAGAATATTGCAAATCAATTACTTAACAATGCTTACTGTCTTATCAAGCGAGAATGTCGCAACTTGTTTATAGGTTGTCTTATCCCACAGTCGAATGCAGTCTTCCTCACATGTGAGAATGTATGGAGATTTTTCGTGCAGCTTGAGTGACGTAGAATGTCCTCCCTCCAATCTATGCAGCAATTTTCCTGAAAAAATAAATAAAACAAAACATTACGTCATGTTCTACCGGTTAATATCGGCAATTAATGATGCTTAACACAATTGAGAAGGAAAAAAAACACAATCTTTAATATCAATATTACTACATCATCAGCATAATAATTATCGTGATCATTATCGTCATAAATATTATCATTATTGTTATAACCGTCATCACAAAAATTATATTAATAATTATTATTATCATCATAATTATCACCATCAGCATTTTCTTAATTATCATTATCGCAATTGTTTTCATCATCGTCATTATCATCATTTCTATTTTTATTATAATCATCATCATTATTATTATTACAATCATTGTCATTCCTATTATCTACTTTGTCATTCCTATTATTTACTTTATCATCATCAACAACATTATCATCATCTTCAATTCAGTCATATTATTACCATCACTATCATTAAAATATATAATCATAATCATCAAAAACATAATCATTATCAGCATTAATATTGTGACAATTATTAATCTACATTTACCAGTGTCCAAATCATATACTCGAAGAATTTTATCACGGTTCAATGTGATCATCCGGCGATCGTCAAGTTGACGAAGCTCTGCCACCGATGTATCGTCCATGTTTTTCAGTGCCTCATATTTTTGTTGATATACACTGTCGTACATTCTAAACAACTCTTTTTCTAGATATCAAGAAAAGACAAAATGTTTGGTCGATAGTGGTAAAATGTTAGGCAAGAAGAAAAAAGCGACAGATTGGAAAAAAGGTAACAACAAAGAAGAAAATAGTGCCTGAAGAAAGTGAAAAGAAAAAAACGTGGCTGTAAAGAAAAAAGTGGCAACGAAGAAGAAAAAGAGTGGCAACAAAGCAGAAAAGTGGCTTTAAAGAAAAAAAGTGGCAACAAAGAAGAATGAAAATGGTTGAAAAGGAAAAAAGTGGCAATAAAGCAGGAACAAGTCAACAAATCAGAAACAAATAACTGAAAATGAAAAAGTGGCAACAAAGAAGAAAATAGTGTCAACAAAGAAGATAAATGACAACAAAGAAGGGACAAGTGGCTGAAAAGAAAAAAAGGAAACAGAGAAGGACCAATTGGCTAGAAAAGAAAAAGTGGCAACAAAGAAAAAAAGAGTGGCAACAAAGAATAAAAATGGCAACGAAGAAGGAACAAGTGGCTGAAAAGAAATAAAAGTGGCAAAAAAGCAGAACAAGTGGTTTAAAAAAGAAAGAAGTGGCAGCAAAGAAGAAAAAAGTGAGAAATAAAGAAGGAAAAAGGGATAAATATTTTGCAATCATTACATGAACTTGGCATAAACCTATCAATTTATTGCTTTTTGTATGCCAACATTTATATCATCAATATGTTGGAACATAAGTTCTCACACAATTTTTGAGCATTTATGCCTTAGAATTTCAAACTTATAAATTCCCATTTATTGTTCACAGTTTCTATAAATATCCTCTTATACATAGACCAATAGAAACAGTATAATACAGGCATGGCATTATTATAATCGCATATCTTGTAAATTCTTTATAATTGTCTTGCAACCTTTACAAACTGAAAACAAGAGTCACCGCCGGGCAGGGGCAACGCTCGTTTTTTTACCTTTTCTAAAAGCAAATAAACAAACGGTTAAAACAAATCTTTACAATAAAATAAAAAGGGGAAAAAAGTAGTTTTTCCTTTCTTAATTTTAATAGTTCTGAATAGTCACACTTGTTGTTTTGTCCAAGTATGAATCCTTTCCATAAATAAATGAACAAAAGTGCCATAATGACCCTGAGTCGTTCACAGAAACAACTGCTTTTCAGTGTTGGAAATTATTTTTCAAAAGAACTTGCTGAAAGGCAAGTCCAGCTCTTTTGGCAAGTTCAGCTCAACTTTAACTTGCCCCTCTAGTAATATACTTTCACAACACTGATTGTTTTAGATTTATTTTTTCTTCATAATAAACAATAGAGCCACAAAGATAGCCATGGATCACTCATTTAACCCATCATTTCATTATTTAGGAGAAGATGTCTAAAGGTTTTCTTATTTTTAGCCCTAGAGACTCCTTAAAGGGGCCAATCAAATTAATATGAGCAAACGTGATAAAAGACTACCCAAAAATGCTACAGACAAAGTTTGGTGATCATCCATCTTTTAGTTCTGTAGTAGAAAATGATTAAAGGTTTTTCTATTTTTAGCTCTGTTGACCCCTAAAAGGGGCCAATTGAAATGACATGAGCAAATTTAAGTGTGATTGTCATAAAGATGCTACAAACCAAATCTAAGGTAAATCTGCCCAGCAGTTTTAGAGAAGAAGACGATTGTTGACGAATGACGGCGGACGACGGACGACGGACGCCGACGTATCCCCCTTTGATACTAATAGCTCACCCTGAGCCTTCGGCTCTGGTGAGCTTAAAAGTTACAAAATATAATCAAAATTTAATTATTTTACAGTCAATGTAATTTAAAGGTCAAAGTCATATCTAAATTATTTCACATGTCTGTTTGGTCAAAAGTGTTGTTTTGCCGTAACATATGAGTTAAATCCTTACATAAATAATAAAATTATGAGAAATTTACCAAACTTCAATACTTTGACCTTGAAAGTCAATGTCATTTAAAGGTCAATGTCCGTTCAACCTTTAAGAATGTCATGTCCTAATGGTTGTCTTGTCCAAATAGAAAATAATCCATTGATTAATTATAAAGTTACAACCAATTATAGCAAACATCAGGAAAATAAAACAATTTGACATTCAGGCTCAAGGTCATTCAAGAGTCAATGTCAATTTGAGTTTGATATCAATGAAGGTCCTGACCTAAATGATGTTGTTTCTCAAAAAGTATTTAATTCATTTATATAATTTAACCTTCAATGTCAAGGTCATTGGAGAGTCAAGGTCAATTTGAGTTTAATATTCAACTAGGTTTTAACCTAAAAAAACATTTTTTATGATATTAAGACAATCCATTCATGATAACAAGTTTTAGTCAGTCATAGCAACAACAATAAAAAATGAAAAAATCTTAAAGGTAAATGTCATTTAAGAATAAAGGTCAATTTCTACTAAAAGTCTGGTCTACTAAAAGTTCTTGTCAAAAGGTTTGATGCGGCCAAGAAGACAATATACCAATAATTTAAAAAAGTTATGATCAAGGTACAAGTTTGCGGACGGCAACACAATCGTCAACACCGAAATGACTGTAACATTACCTCTATTTCTTTTCACTAAAGTTAGATCGATGGCGTCCTGTTATTCTGCATTATTACCCCTCACTTTTTTTCGTTATGTTAATTTCCCATAGGCCATAGTTATTCTTACTGTTAATGCAAGTGTACCACGTGACTTAGAATTTTGTACTGTCACATAGGTAACCGTACTTTTTAACAGTATAAAATCTGGTAACGTGGTCTTTTTTCTAAATAAAATATAATAAAATAAAATGGCCGCCATTTTTTTTTCTCGATTCATTGTTATTTTCAAAGTTCAGCACTATAGGGCATAACCAGAGTAACTATGACACACATGAATTTAGTTGTTTGCAAACTGGAGTGCTTTTCGCTTATAAATATCCTTTTGTTGAATAGTCAAAAAGTAAACATCCGTTTTCATCTAGCAATTGCAATGTGAAAAATTATTTGTCAAACTGGAACATGCAGACGATTAAAGCATGCAACAAAGGATTATTTAACAATTTTAATCAGTGAAACATTAAGGATATGGTGACCAGACATAGGATATCCTCATTATTTTGTAAATGCATTTTGTCAAAAACCATGCAAAGAATATTCTGGATACAGAAGGATGAGATTTCACGGATCATAACCTTATAAATGGGTTTGTGTTTTGTTTTATAAATAAAACACAGCTCATTGTATGTTTATGACTGGTAAATATCATTACTTGCTTAAAGAACAAGAGCACCGCTAGACGGAGCATTATATGCCCGAAAGTGTTTTTTTAATAAGGATGAAGCATTTGTAAGACATGGGCATTAAATAAAGTATTACCTCCTTTAAAAAGCACTCCTCCGTTTTCATTTTTAAGGAACAGTGACCTTGACCATTGACCTTGTGACCCCAAAATCAATAGGGGTCTTCTACCTAATATAAACAATCATCCTTTGAAGTTTGAACACTGTGGGCCAAATGGAACTGAAGTTATGCTTCAGAAACCACAATTTTCAATGTAAAGATCATTGTGACCCTGACCTTTGTGACCTTATGACCCTTAAATCAATAGGGGTCATGTATTGGACTTGTTCATCCGATGAAATTTTACAGCTGTAGTTGGATAAATACTTAAGTTACTGAGCAGAAACCGTTGTCAGTTTTAATGAAATAGTTGACATTGATTTTTGACCTTGTGACCCCAAAATCAATAGAGGTCTTCAACACAATATGGACAATCATCCTATGAAGTTTGAATATTGTGGGTTAAATGGAACTAAAGTTATGCTCCGGAAACTGTTTTCAGTTTTAAGGTAATAGTAACCTTGACCTTCGACCTTGTAACCCCAAAATCAATAGGGGTTTTGTACCCAATATGGACAATCATCCTCTGAAGTTTTAATAATGTTTGCCAAATGGAACTTAAGTTATGCTCCGGAAACAAAATTGCTAACGGACGAACGGACGGACGTTTCAACAATTGGGGTTTGTGTGCTTTTTCTTTGCACTTTATGTGGCATATTTCCCCATAAAACAGTGAAATCACCACATAAACCAGTAGGTTTATGGGGTTTCCTTCTTTTTTTAACTAAAATTATGGACGGAATGAAGCTCAAAGAGCCCGGACGGACGGACGCGAGGGGTTATAACATAATATGCCCGAAATTCTTTCAAAGAAAAAATAACTTCAAAAGTAGGCCTACAGTACACTTAAAACGTAAAAGGTAAGGATAATTAAGTAATTGTTTCTCTTGGTTTATTTTTGTTAGATTTAGTTGACAATTTCAGATCATCAAAGTATTTGTTCAGGGTAATAAAATTAATAACACATGGGTTTGTGAGTAACAGTAAACATATAATCTCTCGTAAAAATACTGTTACTGGAAAACAGTATTTTCCTCGAAATGATATTTTTACAGTTACCCACAAACCCATGTGTTATTTCCAAAACTGTGATTTTATCACTCAGTAAAATCACTGTTTCAAACTTTGGAGTTCGAAAGCGAGGAATTATATTACGAGAGCGTATCCGATTGGGATATGTTATTTCGATTCTATGACATTAATTAAGTTGAAATTCGCCTGATTTGTTTTCGTTCTTATTTTCAGCGCGTCCCATTTTTTGTTGTTACGTCAAAAGTATAACGATTACGTCACATATCTTAATAAAGAACGTCAAAAGTGATCATATTGCATAACACATAATGTTTTTTCTTCAAAAAGGTTTTATTTCTTTGGTAGCGATTCAGGAAAACGTGATTTCTTTGTGCCGACTGATTATACGATTGTATGAATAAAAAATGAGAAATTTTATACAGACTGTTTTGTATGTCCCAAACAACAAGATGATCAACTCTGACCCCTTCTGTCATATAAGGTAGGTTGTCCCGTGTGCTGAATATAAGTCGTGTACCTTCAGCATTTATCCACTTATACAAACCGACACGCTCGTGGTAATCGGGCTCTACAAACATAAATAATACATATTTTCATAAATTGCAGGTAAATCTGATTCTTAAAACATATTTTTATATTCTAAATACTGTAAATATTCAAATGGCCAATACAAGAGAGTAAAATACAATAATTATAATATCTTCAGCCAATCATGCGTAAAGAAAATGTTACGCCAATGTACAGGGAAGTAATTTATACCAGCGATGTAAGAAATCAAGTAAAACCTTACGAGTTATGTCAAAGTGGTAAATATACTACATATACAAAGGTTATGATTTTTGTTTTCAATTTGAAATAATTTCATGTTCTGATTGATTTATTTATACTTATAGCGTGTAAAATATAGTAAAACTTACTTGAAGGAATGGTATACATCACTTCTTGGTCAACAAGATCATACAGAATTAGCGGCCCTTTATCAGAAGATGCGCACGCGACTTTTCCTGTGCTATTCACCTACAAAAATTATTAACGCAACTTTATTTGGATTTAAATCAACATCGTCACATCGTCGCAATGGTTAAATGCTGACTTTTCACATGACTGATTGATGAAGACCTTAGATGTCCGTCCGTGCATTAATCCGAGTACGCATCCGCACCTTAATATAAATGAATAATGTTCGTAAGCAAACTAACTGGATAGCTTCCTCATATGAAATAATCCGACATCCCTGGCAAGGTTCAAACTCACAATAATGGGCGGGGGTGATTGAAAGTCAGAAAGCTTAACAACTTTTCCATGCAGGTCCCTAAAGAAATTCAAGTGCATACAATCAGTATATATTTTTCTATTGAAACAAAACACACGTGCAGTTTAACTGTTAGTGATTAAGTGCACGTGGCATATTCATATACAGTCACACATTGTGTATGTATTGTACATAAAAAAACTGAAAAGAAATTGTATGCCATTAAAGGCCAATTATGTCTCAGAAATGAATACAAATCTTTTACTTAAGAAAAAGTCAACATATTCTTTATTATGTTGTAATAATGGATTGAAGGATGTTAGATATAGCACTGAACGTGAAATAACTTGTCAATGTATGCAAAAAGTTATTTTGACGTACATACAAGTTTAACTATACTAATTGCCAAAATGCTGTAGAAGCAAATAATGACTCGGCTATATGGAAAATGATAACTCATAGAAGTATGAAAAAACTCACATTTTTTGGTGGGAAACGGGCCTCATGAGCCTTTAACAAACTTAGTAATATAGAAATTTGTTTTTATATACATTGTATTTTACGAATGTTTGGAGAACTCCGATTAAACTTTTCAATGAATATGTTTCATAAAAATTTACTAAATCCTTATCACAAACAAATTAGACGCAGTGTCCCTTTTTATAAAAAAAAGTATCGGTTCCTTATTCTTTGAGCATATTATTTTTGGTGTTAAATACACATTGCATATTTATATTTAGAATCGAAAATACGTTTTCACTGTTACCAATTTCATATACATGTATCTGTTTTCGGGGGGGGGTGTCGTTGTTGTTGTCGTCGTCGTTGTTTTTCTTAATTATTTGCATTTCCATGTGTCTTTAAAACAAATAGTGCCTTAACCATTAATAACAAATCAAAACTGAATACACAACACGAATAACATATCTAAACTGAATACACAACACGTCAACCGTATAACAAATACGTTTTAAAACACAGAAGCAATTTCTGAAATACCATGAAAATTACTTTAGAACTTATATTTAAAATTTGAACAAAATTGATTGAATATTAATCATATATAACATAGAACAAAATAATACAAAATTTCCGAATAAACTTCTATAATATTACTTACAACAAACGATTCTAAATTCATAGTCTGTCCCGCTTTTAAGACGCACACAACCTTACCCGTACTTAGGTCATAGATTTTAAGGTTTTTGTCTGCCTTTGTATGACAAATTAGCTCTGAAAAAAGAAAAATGTTACATACACATTATTTAATTTCTAATAGAAACTTTTATATTTTAACTCCAGGCCTATAACTTTAATAACTCAAACAGATAGAAAATCGTGCATCATTGTACAAAATAAACATAAACCAAAAATAAGAAACTAGAGCACCGCATGCGGTGTTAACGCTCGTCTGTGAATAACAAATTTTGTAATAAATTTTCTTAATCAAAGAGGGGCGTACCTTCTAAATATTGCTTTCATGAATGTCCCTCTTCTAACAACTGTTCATCAAGCGTTCGATAGCTTCGATAATTTTTTTAATCATCGTACTTAACATGAAATTTTGACAGACATTTTAGTTAAAAAGAAGTAAAACTCCAAGAACAATGCCCATTGTCTAACAAATATCCCTTTGTCGTGACAATAAAACAAATTCTAAGTTTCATGGTGATACAAACCTTAGCTTTGAAATCCCACTTCTGGATAATTTACGTAAATATCCGTAAGTGATAAGGGGTATAACTTCTAAATCATATTGCATTCAGAATTATGCCCCTTGTTTACAACTACCTACATCTTATCATGCTTATAGCATATTTAGTACAACTCGACCACATAAAAGATTTGAAACATTTTAACAATCGAGCTAAAATTGATTATCGTCATCTTCATTTGTGTTATGTGATGAGTGGGGAATTACGTCGCACCAGGACAAACGTGGAGGAAGACCTCGGATGCCCCTCCGCGCATTATTTCAAGCAGGAACAGGCGCTTGGGCACAACCACCGACGTTAAATAAGCTGGTTGGACAACTTCCTCACTTGAAAAAATCCAGTTGAAGAGGGTGTGTGTGGAGAAAAAATGCTTTAAACCACTCAGCCACGGACACCATGTGATTAATTTAACAGAGAGTCCACTTACGATTTCGAGGCGTGTACTTGAAATAGGACGAATCTTTGCATGTGAAGCCTTGCAGTTTTGTCTCTATATCCATCGTGTTCAAATTTATGACAAATAATTTTCTATTCAGTTTTACCAAAACCCTTGTTGCATCTATCTGATGTACGTTACTGCTATAGGTTATCACGTTCTATAAATTAAACAAATATTTTCGATTGTTTTTCTTTTAATAATTAACTTTTGTTTTATATGTAAAAAATGGTTAGATATGGTACATTTAACTGTCGATTCATGCCTGCAAAGGTTGCCTTATTTTAACTCAAATACCGTAAATTTGTCATGAAAGCCATTTAATGAAGTATAACAATGAGTGTAGGCCTACGATGCGTAAGGTGAAAACATCTGTGTGGTAATTTTTGAATTGTAAGTTACTTATATAATTATGTTTAAAAACAAGAACGTGTTTGTTAATCACAAATGCCCCCGGCTCAGATTCTTGTCAGTAACAATATTTCAAGTCACTCAGTTATGGACAGAAAATAGTAAAGAAATATATAAACACATTTATAGAACTTGACAGCGTCATGGCGTTTTGTAATTTTGAAAAATTTAAGTTATAACTTGTGATGAAGTTGAAAAATATACAACTTATCACATACATATATATGTGTAAATGCAAGACTTTACCTTGAACCAAGCGACCCCAAACTTCACCAGAACTTAAAGGACCACCTTAGGTATGTTCCTTGTAAGTATATGACATTGGTGAAAAAAACAATTAAGGTTGTATAAAAAGCGTAAAATCTTATTTAGCCCAGCTGACATTGACCCAAATGACCCGTAACTCTATCAAAGGATGCAAGTTATTATCCTTTCAAATATGAAAAAAATCAGTCAAAAATTAAAGCTGTAGAAATCTGTTAATGGCTTTCTTGATTTTAACCCACTGACCCCTACCTCAATCGAAAGGAAAAACATGCAAGTTATCTTTCAACCAAATATGAAAAACATCTGTCCATTGATAAAGGCTTTATGGGCAAAAGTGGAAAAATCTATTTTTAGCACTGTGACCTTGACCCATCTAACCCCTTACTAAAGGGAGGATACCATGAACGTAATTATCCTACCAAATATAAAAATCAACAATAAAAAAATAACGGCCGTATCTGGAAATTAGTAGAAATCTATTTGGCATCCTTGACCTTGACCCATTGACCCCTACCTCAATAAAAAAGAAGAATATCGTGTAAGTTATATTCCTACCAAATATAAAATACATTTGTCAGTATATAAAGGCTGTATGGGCAAAAGTGTGAAAATCAATTTTTACACTGGTTACCTTGACCCAACTGACTCCTAAATCCATCCGAAGAAAAAAATGTTCATATTTGTACAAAAATATAAAGAGACATCTGTCAATAAAATAAGGTTAATACACCGGTAAAAGTATAAAAATATATTTATGACATTGTTGACCTTGACCTTGACCCAAATGACCCCTAACTTAACCCAAAGGTTATTTTTAAGCTTGTTATAAATCTCACTGACATCAATTTAAGAATTAAGGCTGTATGAGCAAAAATGTTTAATTTTGTTTACACCAGTGACCTTGACCCTAACCCTAGCAATCCCATACTCCATAAAAAATTAGAGGTCCATAAAAGGTATCCACCTACCAAATATAAAAGATATTGATAAATAAATGAAGTAATAAGGAGAAATTTAAGATAAATTCAACTTGCCGGAATAGATACAGCATACAAGGTCCTACTTTCCAAGTGATTAAACGGGAAATAACAAGGAAAAAATGGATGGCACAGTTATATTACTTGGCAATATCATTTACCTTGTATTGATAAGTAAGTTTGGTAGTTATGAAGCTATTAGTATAAATGGAACTTTAGAAATATCATATTTGCCGTTTAAGAATTACCAATTATTCATATTCTAAGTGCTGAAAAGGAAGGACAATAACTTGGTTAAAATGTAAAACCATAGTTATGAAGCTTGCCAAGATTATATAGATTGTGTTGATAAGTAAGTGTGTTTACAAAGTATAAAGCAATTGGTACAGGTAGTAATTAAGAAAAACCCAATTTGCTCTTTTAGGTTAATCTCGTACGGACGGACTTCCGTTCTAACAAGACAGTAATGATGTGGCTACTCTATTGTTCTGTTTATTATTATTCTTAGCCACTCAAAAGAAAATAGCAACAAAAAAGCACTACGGAATGAATGACATCAAAGAGAAAAAAACAGTTACCTATTGTCCCTCTAGCCACATTATTACTGTCCCGTGAGAGCTGATGGACGGACGGACAGATGGATGGTTCAATAACTAAATGCCCGGGGGCATAAAAACACCGGTCCTATTTGATTATTGTCGGGAATTGCGCTAATAATTATGTGCCGTTAAATGACGCCAACGTATGCGTGACGTGAGAGTACGTCACTTTCTATGCTTTGTAGTATAAACTATATAGTAGTTTTGAATAGACGTATAAACCAGATAACAACGTGTTGTACATTATTATCGTAGTATAGTACCCTATCCGACATTGGTGCCGTAACGAAAACATCATGAAGATAGATAAATTGCGATCAGTCAGAGAGGGACAGCAAAGATGTATCGAAAAAAAGCTTGAACGAATTGAACGAGCGCAAGAGAATTCATCAATGATAGAATTTAACGCAATTCTTGAAGCCATAATCAGTGGAGCAGAGACAATTAATTCCTTAAACGAAAAGATTATAGAACTGACGGAAGTTACGGATATCGAGGAGGAAATAATTAGCAGTGAAGAATATGGATTTACGTTGGAAATAAAGCTGAAAGAACTTCAATCCTATAGCAAAGCAACTAACCAGCAAATCCAGATGGAGGACAGAATGTCGGGAATTGCGCTAATAATCATGTGCCGCTAAATGACGCCAACGTATGCGTGACGTGAAATACGTCACTTCCTATGTTTTGTAGTATAAACGATAAAGTAGTTTTGAATAGACGTATAAACCAGACACAACGTGCTGTACATTATTATCGTAGTATAGTACCCTATCCGACAATTATAATTAAATAAACCAGAAAATATTGATTAATATTAACCATTCTTCGTATTTTGATAAACTTGTCCGTGATACAATCATAAACGCCAAACAGTACATCTGACGACTCTGACGTGGCTGTACCTTCTACGAACATGTATCTTGTAGGTTCCAATGACCAAAGTCTACTGTAAAACAGATCGAAAAAAGAAAGATATCATTCATGAATGTTGTTTTAAAAATATATGTAAAAATTCGTTCATTATGTATAATTTACTACCGAGTGGGTCTGTTAGACTGAAATGCTTAAGTCATATGTTGGTTTATTGGACTGAAATGTACTTACGTCATATGTGGGAATCACTTCCGAGTCGATATGTACTGACGTCATATGTAGAAAAAATAGTTCTTTTTGCCATTTTTCCCTGGCTAAGTTAAGCATAAATGTTGACTGGGATATGGGTGACAACTTAACACCATAATGATGTTGTGCAGGGTTGAATCTTCATTTTCAAAAATAATTCTTGCAAGAAAATTTTATACTTTCATAAACGGAGAGGTGTTTTAAATGCAATGCAGAGGGCAAACGCATTACATTGTATATCCATCCAGAAGACCAAATTTTAAGCTTATGCATTGTTATTTCAAGTGACACATTATTTCAAGGTTCTGGTTATTTATTACTAGCGCCTCGTTTCGTTTAAATTATTCAAAAACTATGAAGTCCACTTGATGAATAACAACTCATATCAGGAATGTAAAAATGGTCTGCACTGATCGCTATTTAGTTAATACATATTTACAATATCTACTTAAAAATGATAAATGATTTTGTCCTGATTGAAAGAGAAAAAGTTCATTTAACGTTGTAAGGGTAAAGGAATATGTATAATCTCACTATATACGCCCTATCTTTTGAGAAAGATTATTGTCCGCGCTTTCATTTGTAGGCTGTTTGCTTTTCGTCCGGTCCCAGATTCGTAAATTACTGTCACCAGCTACAGTGATCACCGTTTTCATGTCTATCGTTTTTGATGCTTCCAATCTATTACCATGATGTAGCTCGTCGACTTCCTGTGATTTGATAAAAGCAAAATCACGTCATTCTTGACGGAGTTAATATTTATTTATTTATTTATTTATTCAACTTTGCTTTCTTACAAAATGCAGAAACTGATTTTATTATTAATCCTCTTATGTATCTTTATTTAACCATCAAATAAAAACTGGGAAGTTTTCATTAAAACCTCAACTCGTCCTTGGTACTGTTTTATGTAACACGTCATATGACGACATTTCATCGAGCTTTTCTGATGTAACACTGTGTGCATTATTTCAAACACATACGGGCACGTGAGTAGAACTGCTGACCTTTTGTAAGATAGTTAAATAGCCTCTGTAACAAATGACTCTCGCGGAATTCGAACACAAACTGTGTGAGACAAGAGCTTCAAAGTAAGTTGCCGTAACCAGTCGGACACTCTTAAGTAGAAAGCAGTGTAGAAGGTTTTATATTTAATCAATATCTATTGAAATTAATCAAAATCATAATAATTATCAAATGAAATTTGATAATGCAAATTATCAAACGAAATGATTCATATGCATACATTATTTTATGAAAGCTTACATCTAAAGTGTCAGTGTTGAAGAAATGAAGCTCTTCAACATTATGGACATAGAAATGTTTCCCGTCTGGTGTAAAATCTAAACTTCTACATGTCAGCTCGATAACTGAAACCATAATTTTTTTTTTTAAATCATTACTGTCTTATTGATTGTTCTGAAAATCTGACATTTTTCGACGATTATTTTAAATTCGGACGCCATTTTGATTGCAGACCGCGCATGCGCAAAAAACTAACATCCGCACTATTTACAGTCAATAGTAAAAAACCTGAAATGGTTGCCGATTCATGCAAAAAATAAAACTTATAATTTATCATTTATTTTAGCTAAGTTACTCTTCAATTTGGCTCAGCATGAAACATGGAATAATTTACACTTAAAGCTATACCTAGAATAATAATGTAAGCGGAGAATTAGTCTATACCTGGCATATTTCTGATCTTGTTTCCATGGAAATCAGCGAATATGATTTCACTGGTTAACACATATGCTAGATGAGTTTCATCGGGATGTATGGAAATTGTCCTCACTATTCTTCTTTTGCTCTCTTCTTCTTCATCATCCTCGTCATAGATAATCTCAATACCTCGGAACTTTTTCATGAAGGTCATGGATTTAAGGTCAAGGACGGTGATAAATATTCGCCATGAGTCGGTCACAGCAACAAAGTTGTCTGTAGCTGTATGTCAAATGGTTGTAATCATCAATAAATAAGACAAAAATAAAACTAAATTGTTGTTTTGAATCTTCGACTTTTAATAAATTTAAAAAAACAAGTTCATCAAAGATAGTAGGATTTTTTTCCAAAATTTTGTATTTTTAGGTATTCAGAAACATTTTATTTATAACTCGACGAATGACGCATTGTGAAAAAAAACTTTCAGACTACATTTGTAACTTACGTATGACACGTCAATCTACAAATGTATCTACGTGTAAATAAAATCATTAAATTATGAATGAAATGATGTCCGTCTCAGTTCAATTCATCGGCTATGTAATACTGGCTTTGAGTTTTGATGCGTATAAATTGACCACGAAGACCGTTAATTTTTAGGGTTTTTTTTCCAACAAAAGGACACATTTTGCTTAGACTAGTATTTAGAATTGTTTTGTTATCCAAATCTCAAAAGGGTTTAGTGGAATCCAGTGGATGGCAATGAGTTTCCCCTCCCCGACCATTCCGATTCTCGGCAAAATTTTTCTTTATGACAATTTTTTGACATACCACTAGTTAAGCTCCATTCCAAATTCCAAATTTCACTTTTTCTGGATGTAACAGAGGCTTGATAAGCTTCCCGTTGTCATGAAGATCATATATAAAGCAGGTAGTTTGTGTGAATGCCAAAAGTAACGACTTGACCTTCCCAGCAACACATATGCTTGTTTCGAATGAACATGAAGGTAGATTGACAGTGCAGTGCATCTTTCCTGAAGAAAAAACACATTATAACCAGAGATATGGAGAAATCTGTCTCTGATATAAATATTATAAATAAACAACAACAAAAATAACATATTATTATAAACTGGCATTAGATAACATAATTAAAGACAATATTTTTCAACATTCCTATTCTATATCAATTAACAAATTTATATCAATTCACTTTCTTATCAATTTCCTTATTCCTACCATTTCGATATACTATCATTCCCTAATTTGAGCAATTTTCCGATTCTTATGAATTGCCTTATTCTATCGATTTACTTATTCTATCAGTTCCTAATTCAATAAATTCCTTAATTCTTACACTTTCTTCCCTTTTTCAAATCCTCAATACTAGTAAATGATCTTAGTGGATTATTCGTTTTATTTCGATTATCTAATCGCTGTCTTTTACTTTAATAAACAATGCTGATTTTCTTATTCATGTAGATTCTTTTCTACATTTCGATATGCTCATCGTTGTCCATTCCAACCAATCCGTGTCGATTCCCACGTCAATATCGATTAACCTATCCTATCGATTCCCCTATATACTACTATTTCTGTTGATCAATTTATTATTTTGCATCCAAGCGATAAATTTTAACTGGTCCTTTCAATCTATTCTCGATGAATTCTTGATACTTTTAAGTGCTGCCGCAGCAATCTTTCGATATATTTACGCTAAATATTACTAAAATATATGTGTGTTATCCACCATAACGAAAACTAGTAATAAGAAAATTTGCAGCCTGACCTGTTTCAACTTCCTTTACAGAAACAGTCGCATGCATTTTACAAGCTATCATTTTGTCACTGCAACAAAACAAAGCTTTCTCGTACTCTCCCAAAAATTTCCGCTTAAGCCGTCCTGTTTTTATATCCCATAGACTTATCTCATTGTCACTCTAACAAACTGAAATAGAAAAGAACAAGAAACAATTCTTAATCCTTTTCCGGCCGAAACCTTCTCACTTTACATTTAGGTAACACCCATTCTTATTCCAAATGGCAGTAAAGGGACGCTACTTAAACAAGAGGGCCAAGATAGCCCTAGATCGCTCACCTGACCCATCGAGTGTTAACAAGGATTATCCATATTTGAGTAGTGTGACCTAGTTTTTTCCCCAGGTAACCCATATTCAAACTTGACCTAGAAATCATCAAAACAAACTTTCAGACCAATTTCTAGGATACTTGGATCAAAACAGTAGCCACTAGAGTTTTAACAAGATTTTTCATTTTTAAGCTTCTGTGACATAGTTTTTCATGTAAAATAACACATGTTCGAACTCATTCGAGCAATTACCTAGGCAAGTATCCTGATTAAGTTTAATGATAATTGAGACAAAAATGTGACCACTAGAGTGTTTACAAGGTTTTTCCATATTTGGGCGGTGTGACCTATTTTTTCATCCAAGATGAACAATGTTCGAATTTCACATAGACATCATCAAAACAAACTTTTATCCAATTTACAGGATATTTGGACCAAAACAGTAATAGAGTGTAGATTCAGTAAGAAATTATCTATTTTTAGCTCCTGTGACCTAGTTTTCAACCGAGATGACCCATGTTCGAACTCATCCGAGCTATTAACTAGACAAGCATTTTGACCAAGTGTAATGATAATTGAGTCAAAAACGTGACCACTAAATGTCACCATGTTCGAACTCATCTGAGCTATCAACTAGATTAGCATCCTGTGTTAACGAACAAGTGTGGACGGACGACGGACGACAGACAATGGACGACGGACATACAATGATACTTATAGTTCACCCTGAACTAGCTCAGGTGAGCTTAGAAAAAGATAGATCAACGACTCTTCTTCACGAATAATATTCGAAAGATTCAAGGGAGGAAATCCGTCCATGAGAATAGATAGTCTGGATAAGCTGCGCATCGATTATCAGTGTACTCATAACATATTTCTTTAACTCATCAACGAGTTGTAGTTATTAACATTGTGTAAATACTCGTTGAACAGGTCGTATTAACTCACCAGTGACAACAAGACTGCCATCTTTGGTTATATCCATCATGTTAATTTTAGATTTGTGAGCCGCTACACAATGAACAAGTTGTCCCCCTGGTCTCTCTAGTATTCTTTCTTCCGGTTCTATGAAAGTTTTCGGATATGCTCTACATTGATCTATGAACTCTTTGTTTACCTGTAACACAAATAATAAACATCTCACAGAACTAATTACCAATCTGATATGTGTGTAATAAAACATTGACTTTTTAATCCGAAAAGCTGAATGCCTCAAGATGAGCCAAATAATTTCAGGAAAATCAGCTTTGAGAAAAATGAGCTTAGTTTTTAAGAAAAATAAAAATATTATCAAATCAAGTCATGATTTACATGTTATATTCAATGAATGACTGATTTTGCAGCATTCATTACCATATTTATACTGCGTTAGTACAGTAAGGACTTGTTTTGCAATGTAACTTTTACTTCATGTTTAAAATCGTCTGGGAAAACACTTCTAAAAAGTTGTGAATGAGTAAAATTATCATAAGTACAATACAATCATTGTTTACAAAACATACTCCGAATGTTCAAGTGTTATGGACTGACTACGGAACGCTACCGATATATTACGGAATACTTCGGAAACTCGCATGTTTTACATCCATCCAAAAAACTACTTTGCGTTTCTTGAAAAAGAAATTTAAATTTAAGCCGATTGAAGCATTGGGAATGAGATATACCTTTATGTCCTTTCTGTATCATTTTAGGCCTGAAACAATCTTTCGACGTTTCGTTATTATTTTGTAATGATAATTAAATGCTTTTGAAAAAAATATGAATTTAATTAAAAACACCTTAAACTTATATAAACGTAGATAATTATTCTATTATGTACTCAAATATAAAATAAACGTCCCTTCTTACACGATTTTTTTTGCGATGAAACATTGTCTTAAGGTTTTATGGAGCATAAACATTGAAATATTATGCAATGCATCTGTCAATCACAGACAAACTTACAATAAACCTAATGCGCAAAGTCAAATTTCTAACATACATTCATAATTTGTCTCACATTTTATCAAACCAACGTAAATAAAGACACGTAAATTAAAAAAAAAACAAATTAAAATAACAGTTAAAATAACAAACATGATTTTCCTCCATTCTCCCAAGAAGTTGAGGAACAATCTGTCCAGGGTCAGTAACAAGACCTTTCTGAGATAACAACATGGAATCATATATCATCTTGATCAGATCATTTTCGGGAAATGCTTCAATCGCCGAGATAAAATCATTCAACGTTGCTCTGTAAATAATGAACATAAGAAATTCATCAAAAAAGCTACACAGTAATTAAAGTGATATATTATATTTTAGAAAACTTGTAAAATTTGAAAATAAAATCATGAAAACCGAGCAGGATCTGTCGAAGTACACGGTAAAAATTACAACGTTGATATCAATATTTGATTGAGAGCAAATCTTAAAAATTCAAAAACTAAAATAATTTCTAAGGTATATATAAATAAGGTGTGCTCAAAAAGTTTTTTAGGCAATATATACTCATACCTTTAATTTACTTACGCGTGCTGCTAGCTGTCTTTGATTAATTATGCTTTGCACATGAAAATTGTAGAACTTAGCAACAAGTAAAATATGAAACTCACGTCAGAGGCATGGCTCCGATTTTTGACATTAAAAAGTAAACGTTAGCAAGACATTGCTGTTCTAGAAGTTTTTCATCACAAGCTTTAATTCTGTGGTAAGGGAGGTTACTGAGGGCGCGAATATTGTAGTCCTCCCCAAACTTCAGCGGCTGAGCGGACACGTGACGATCTTCTTCACCTATCTGCCCGCTACATGTTGTAAAAGGCTTTTTGGTACCTAAATAAGTATTTCACAAGGCATATTATGCACATGAAAGCTCATATGTAAAGAAAACGTCTTTTGTATTATCACTTACAAAATTGAAAAAAACAATTATTTTATTTAAATGTCTCCATAGTGGTGAAGTGCGTGGGCACGCGTCAAACAATGAATGCATCTGGAAGATTTTTACTTATGCCTAAGTATAAAATAATCAAGAGCAACACTTGACTTTTTACTTTTTCTAAATATATATGCATACCTATATAAATACGAATATATCTAAAAGCAAACAAAGAAATGTTTGAACAAATCTTAACGTTTCCTTTTAATAAATTTAATCGGTCTGTCTTGTCATGTTAGTTTTGCTGTTACAGTCAATATTAGCAAGAACAAGCAAAATTTGGACTTTTGACCTTGGAGGTCAATGTCATTTATGGATGAAGGTCAAGGTTAGTGTGGTATACTGAGAGGTCTTGTCCCAAGGGTTGTCGTGGCCAAGTATGAAGAACTAAAAAAGTTATGATCCAGGTACAAATTTGCGGACGGCTACGGCATCACCGCCAGGACTATAACAATACCTCTACTTTTTTTCCCAAAAGGTCCAGCTAAAAATGACAAAAGTACGTCTCTATAAACTTTTATGAAAAAATTCCGTTGGAAATCTTAAGATAGATCCAAGAAAAGTGTATCGTAGAAGCATAACAAATTTACAATTTAAGGTGATGTCACCATCTTTCATCAATTTTGGTCATAAATCTATTACCGTTTGCCCAGGTTCCGTTGAAGAAATCAGCAAGATTGGAATGAATGACTTTATTTTGTTCTTGATCCGAACAATAACGGGCTTTGGCAGCTTCTGTAAACTGTCGGTGATACCAGTACATTACTCGAGTTCCATCTGCCCCTCTCTCCACTGAAATATCACACAATTTTGTTTAGTTTGCATAATTGCATTACTTATTATATAATGACATGTTCTAAAGATGATTCATGGTGTTCTTTGTTTCAATGTGTTTTATAATCTTGATTGAATGCACAGTTTCATATTTTACCAATTCTTGTTTTCAATGCCAAACTGTTAACTCTTAACACACGACGATCCTGTTACGGTCTTGTCTTTCTCTAATGCTATTGTCTCCGTATTTTTTTTCCACCTGACAAATCGTAAAAAAAAGTAAGCGATGTAATTATTTCCTCGATTGAACCCCACTCGCAACTTCAAAATTAAATTAATTTAGAAAACAAGCTAGTTTCCAGAAGGTCAGACGCAAAACTCATTCAGGTCAAATCCTACCTACATGGCTACATCACTACATGTACTTAATCACTTCCATTTTCTAGGCTTTGTAACGGAGTGAAAACAATGATCTGATTTATTGAGATTGGTAAGAAGT
The DNA here is from genome assembly GCF_026571515.1 of Ruditapes philippinarum. Classification (NCBI taxonomy): domain Eukaryota; kingdom Metazoa; phylum Mollusca; class Bivalvia; order Venerida; family Veneridae; genus Ruditapes; species Ruditapes philippinarum. The sequence continues at coordinate 32,070 of NW_026860527.1, read as the reverse complement.
GGTTCTAGGATGCCCCGGTCAATGTCCAGAATATTTCACAGAGTGCATTTCTGGTCCTCCTCCGCACGTGAAAGCTAATATGTATTAATCCAAACTTAAAACAAATACAGCCAGTTCGTTCTTTACCGTACCTGCTGCTTTTGAAAAACGTAACCGTTACGTTTAAAATGTTGTTTCCGTGTAGTAAGATGTTTTCGTCCTGTTATTCAACTTTGTGCATCTTGGAGTCTTATTGTCGAAAAAAAAACCTGATTTAAAAGTAAACATATGCAAGATCTAGTACATACCTAAATATTGACTAAGATCATTCCTAACTCTTACAAGAAGTAAGGGAGGTAATCTCCGCACTGGAGGTGTCCAATACATGTACACGTCATTCAGCACGACATCATCGCACGACAAAATGTCCTCGAGCTCAGCTTCGGAAGCTCCGTTGTGCGCTTAAATAAAAAACATGTAAAATCAAATTTATCAATCTAATAGAGTCATGTCAATTGAGTTAAAAAACATTTACTATGACATGTTAAACGTTGAAATATTCGATGAATTAAATTTTTGTTCTATATCCAATATTTATATTGTATAACTCTAATTTTATATTCTTTACCATAATATTTATTCAATCATGCTGGATATTTGTTTACATAAAAGATATACGTGTATATTAATTGAATATTGCAACGTTTAACATGCCATAATTTACGCTAAAAATGTATCTTTTTCAATAACATTTATTTTCTAGAAGACTTACATAAACTAATCTCCGTAGGTATAGATTAAAGATGATACGCTTTGAGTATGTGGTTAGCTTGTGATTTCCTTAAGTATAATACTCAAGGAAGAGGTATGGCAGGTATCGCTGTCTATATACATAAATCTATCAATTGTTATATATCACAATTACAATCAAATTGTAAATTTTATATTTTGGAGAATATGTAAGCGATTGTTTAATGCATATAGAGATATTATTTAATGCATCGTATATTTACCCCGGGAAATTCTCCGGCATATATTTATGAATCATTTAAAGGTTAGGAAGTGTTAGAACATTATCTATTTGAACTCGATGTAAATTTTTCTGAGGTTGATTATATCATACTAGGCGATTTAAATGCACGAACTAGTAACCATAAGGATTATATTAAAAATACTTCTAACATCCCAATATTACTGGACTATGATGTCATTTTGTCAAATTCATTACCGCCGCGACAATCGTGTGATTCAGTCACTAATAGGTCGGGCGTTCAGCAATTAGATTTTTGTAAAACATAGTCCTTATATATAGCAAATGGACGCTGTGGTCAAGATTGTGGAATAGGTCATGAAACTTTCATTAGCAGTAATGGCAGCAGCGTAATCGACTATTAAGTTGCATCAGAATCTGTATTTAATCTTATATAAGACTTTAAAGTTGGGGACAGAACTGAATCGAGTCATTATCCAATTGAAGTAAATCTTTCTAGTACTGTTGTGTTCTCAAATTTACTACCCGGAAATAATAATGAGAACGTGTCGTTTATAATTTCAGCGATAAGACAGTAGAAGATCTGAGACAATCTTTAACTTACACTTAAAAGAATGCAAGGTTACATGACATGATTTGTTGTAATAGAGATTTCTCAAATGATATAGATTCTGTACTAGATTCCATAATAGATATTTTTAACAAATCTAAGTCTGCGTAACTGAAACAAAGCGGACTGTTCTTAAGCATAAACATAAATGGTTTGATAACGAATGCTTTAAAATAAAAAAGAGTAAAAACTATCATTTACGTCGCTTCGAAATCTAATCTCCGCGAGCATTACATCCAAGTTAAAAAAAAATTGAAAATCTTTGTGAAGATAAACAGAAACACTATTTTTTTTATAATGAGCTCGATAATTTTGTAAAAGATTCAAATAACCCAAAAATCAAGTATTTTTTGACTCCATTTTCGAATAGTAACGTTCAAAGCAGTATTCCTTTAGAATATTGGAAAGATCATTTTGAGAAATTATTTCAAGGCCTAGTTGATGAAGACGCAGAAGAAATCGCTCTAGTTGATGGAAATTTAACTGGAAATGAAAATAAGATTTTTAACTCAGAAATCATTGAAATCTGCCAAAGCGCCGGACCTTGATGATTTCCTACCAAATTTCTTTAAATGCACATTTGATTTAATTATGCCATTAATGGTTACTTTAATTAACAGATTATTTGCTGAAGGGGAATTTCCAGATTCATGGAGTTCCGCTATAATCATACCACTGCACAAAAAGGGTAATCGCAATGATCCAGCGAAATATTGCAGAATCTCCTTGCTTAACATTTTAAGTAAGACATACACATCCATTTTAAATAGATGTCTATCTTTTTATGCCAAAGTTTTTTAATAGAATAGACGAATCCAAATCTGGATAAAGAGCTTGTTATAGTACCACTGATAATGCATTTGTTCTGCAATCACATATTTCTAAGGCACTTTCAAAGAAAAGGGGCAAATTACTTGTTTCATTCGTTGATTTTAAAACAGCATTTAATTCTATCAATCGAAATAATTTTTGGCAAATACTTTACAATGCTAATATAAGGGGAAATCTTTTAAATTATAGTATCGCTATGTATAATAATGTAAAAGCTTGCGACATTCTCACAGTCATATCTCAGATTATTTTAATTGCCCGATGGGCCTCAAGCAGGGATGTCTGGCTTCGCCAAAAATGTTTTCATTTTTCAAAAATGAATTACCAGTTATGATGAACAATGACGATAAAATTAGAGGTATACAGATAATGCCAAATAAACTTTCAATATGGCTGCTAATGTTTGCGTATGTTGTAGCCTTGATTGTCCAAACAGTTAGAGATTTACAATATCAACTTAATGTATAAGAAACGTTTTCCAAGTCTAGTTGCTTGCAGGTAAACATATCAAAAACAAAAGTTTTTAAAAAGGGCAGTCGATAAGCGCGTAATGAATGTCTTTACTATAACAATCAGCAACTTGAAATAGTTAATTCTTTTACATATGTTGGGGTAGTATTTACATACACTATGCCGTTAAATATTATGAGCAATTAACTTGCAATGAAAGGTAAACGAGTATTATTTTCTCTTTTTTCTTCTTTGTATGATTATGGACAATTGCCTTCTAATGTATTTTTAAAATTATTTGGTACAAAAACATACCGATCCTTCTATATGGATCTGAATTATGGGGATTTAAACCCCGTGATAATTGTGAGCTTATTCATCGTTAAGCTTGTAAACAAATTTTATGCGTAACTAGAAAATCTTGCAATAATGTAATATTAGGCGACTGTGGTCGTTATCCAATTTACATAGAATCTAACAAGCGTTGTATAAAGTACTGGTTCAAATTATTGAAATTACGTAATGACAGATATGTAAAGATTTGTTATAGAATGCTTTCAAGCACAACAAGTGCTAAATTTTTTAATTGGACAAATGAAATTGAACACCTTTTATGTAGTCATGGGTTTGGGCACGTTTGGTTGAACCAATCTGTTCAAAATGAAAGAATTTTTCTCAATTTGTCAAAGACTTAAAGACAATTATTTGCAAGGATGGTATGGCTAGTTAGATTCTAGTGATTATGACTAAGAAACTTATATACCTATTTTAAATATCAGGAAATTCAGACATTGCTACCAGGGCTTTCACATTTAGGAATGACTAAAAAGTCATATAGCAAGATGAACTCAAATGATTGGAATTGTAAAGTATGTTCTTTAGGATTATTTGAAAATGAATTTCACTTTCCTCTAGTCTGTCCGGTATGCATATTTAAGATCAAACTATATTGCTAAGAAATATTATACTTGTGCAACAGTTCACAAATTGAATATATTAATATCATGTAAAATTGAAAATGATATAAAAATTCTTGCCAATTATGTTTATCATGCAACAATTCGAAAAAAGATGATTATGCAGTTTTGATTAAGATACGTCTACATTCTATCTTCAATAATGTTATGTGTGCGAATTGTTATAATGTACTGATGAGTGTATCCGCATAAATTGTTTCTTTTTTAATGTTACAATTGTATATGTTATGGGCTGGTGGCCTTAACCAATAAATTCTGTTTTGTTCTGTTCTGTTCCTTACAGACTGAAGGCCTATACTTTGATACTGATCAATTAAATCAGTCATGCTTTTTATGACTTTTGCGGCCGCCACACTGCAATGGATTTTTACTTCCGTCATATCAATTGTGACGTCATATTCAAGTTTTATAATTTAGGAATCGTCAAACATAATGAGCTCTACTTTTTTATAGCTTGTTTGTTTACTAATTATAACAAGTAGGTTTAATATTGGTTCTTTTTTTTCAAAAACAAATATAAAACATTATTAGCATCTACAACTTGTTAAAAGCAAAGGGTTGATGTTAATTACCTAAAGTAAGATAAGATAGCGCTCTCGATACAAGAATTTTCCCGTGCATCTTCTCCAATTTCTCGAACAAATGTTCAATGCTTTCACGCACAGTAGATTGTAGCGCGGTTTTCTCGAGCGAATAAAATGACATCCAAGTTGTACTTTCCTCGAACGATAGCTATAAAACAAGATTGATTTTCTCATTTAATTACAGAAGATTTTCAATCGCTAAAAATAATCTGAGATGTAAGTAATTTATTATTAAATTTAATATAGAAAAATATAGCAAAATGAGAGACCCTGTGGGTTAATAAATTTATCATTCACAAGTTAATGTCATTTGAAGGTATTCAAAATAGTTTGCGTATGTCTTAAAAGTTTTAAAAGAACAAAACTAGAATACCGATTATAAAATATCTGTTAAAATATATCCGTGTCTAATTGACAGAAACAGTAACAATAACATCAGCTTAAATCCCTTTGATCACCAAAATGTTATGTGTGACATATAAGCATATAGAGCGGGTGTACCTATCGTCACCCTATTGGTCGGAATAATGTGCGTGAATAAAGTCTTTATAAGCAAAGTTATAAATTATTCATTGTACACAACCAAGACAATAAAAACTCACTTTCAGGAAAAGGGGAGTAGAACACTTCTTAAAACCTTTCAATATAATTTTTTGTTGTTGGTCTGTCAGTTTTCTTTTTCGCATTAATAGCCACTTATTTAGAATACTTTTAACATCTGATGTTTCAAGCACTGGAACGTCCAAAAAATTTTCTGGTGCGGTGATTACTGACTGTATAAGACGAAAAAAATAATTATTTTATTTTCTATACAGATATATATACAATTTTACAGATACTGAACAATAATAAGTAAATACTGTTTTTCATTTCAGTCAAATTTTGTTTCTTTGAGAGAAAAATACAAGAATAAAGATCAACAAGGCAAAGGCAACGTTCACAGGACGCGGCCCCCGACACACTCAAAAAGCCTGGAGCAGACATAAGGGTGAAAGGAGTGGGATATGTAATGTGAAATAATATCAACTAAAACGGGCCCATACGGAGAGTAAAGGGTTTTTGCTTTACCACAGATCGATGTTTCTGAATGAAATGGAAATACATGTATAACAATCAGCTTCTACAACATGTACTTATATTTTTTTCTTTCAATTAGCATAAACAGAGTTGCTTCAAGCTGAACCAAAATCTAAAGTAATTCTTTCAAAAGTAGTTTTTTGATTATTACTTCGTGAGGTTCATCCGCCCTTTCGGACATCGGACATAGCATTTGACATGTACCTAAAAGATTTGGAATCAAACGTTCTAAGAATTTGCCATATGCCATTGAATATCAGCCATACTTCTTTAATACATGTATATGTATTTAGAAAACAGAAAAAAGATGATTGTACTTACACTGCTCAATGGACGTTATGTAAGCACCGATAAATTGGTGGTTTACAAATGTCAAGGGCCTCTGGGGCAAAACCCTTGGGTAAATTGCCAATGGTATACCTGCAACGCCGGGAAACACTGGTAAATTGGCTCCGGTAATGTTGAAAGAATCACTTTTGTTGTGGGTGTTAATTTGGGAAGCAACCAAGTCATTTGTCTAGCATTGTAGGTGTCGTCTAGCTGGTCAAGTGAATCCAGGATCAGCACCAGAGGTAGGTGAGGACGACTCTCCTTCATAATAAATTCAAAATCATTTATCTGTACCTCTATGTCCTAAAGCATGAAAGAAAGATTCAAAAATATAAACATGTAAACACACATTAAGTTTACTACTTAAAGAGAAAATATATTAAAAATACCAATGGAATACAGGAGTGATGAAGCGAATTTTGGCAATAGTGTTAATAAAAGGTCAAGATGATAATAAAAGGTTAAGGTCATCTGTTCTTATAAAAGATTAACCAAAGCTAGTGGTTATTCAACAATATACTACTTTCTAAAAAGATTTCTAGTATAGATCTGTCAAATTATATTGTGTTGTGAAATAAAGATTCAAACAAACCGTCTATTACGTCTTCCCAGACTAAGTGAAACATTTTAACAAACCTGTGTTCTTGGCAGTGGTTTAAGATTATAAACCTGTCTTATTTGAGAGCATATGCTATAAAGCAACGACATCAAATCTGAACTGTCCGGAGATGTTCCCAAAAATCTATAAAAAAAAGAGTAAAATATATTTGAAATAGCCTTTGTGAAGCAATAACGATAGTGTAAGTATGTTACGGATAACATGGTCAGTAAGGGTATGCACATTAAGATGTTAAGTATTATCTTGAAAACATTTTAATTGAATATGGAAAAGGTTGTAAGATTACATAACAAACCCTCCTGTTCCGATTCGAGTATAAGTATAACAGGAAAAACTGTGAAAGCAAAGCAGATTTGAGCAAAGAATCTTTGCATTCGAAAGACTGAAACTTTTTTATCATGAGGCAAGCGATTCCCGCACGTAGATAGCTCCAGCCAAAACACTTAAACCTAGCGTCCGGACGCAGATACTGAAAACCTATCTTTCGTTACTAGAATCTCGATAAAGCAGACAACCCCTGCGTTGAGACGCACATATATTTAACCACGTGAAAAGCGTTACCCTTTGTTAGTAGAATTGTGCCTCAATACACTCGCGTCCTGTGTTAAGGCGACGAACCCTTTAAACATGAGTCTTTCTTTTTACCTCAAAATGATAACAGGCGGTGTACTCATCCACGATCTAACCATCTCAGCAGCTTTGGCGAGTATAGATGTTTTTCCGGTACCACTGGTTCCGTGTAACACTAGCGGCTGGTTGCCTCCTGCACCGGAACCTGTCATGTAGCTTTTGATTTTCTGTACATATTCAATAGTAATATTTATTTTACAAGTATTTGCGTTTGAATCGCCGTTCAGCTTTGAATATAGAAATTATATTTCATTGTTTTGCCTTATACCTTTATTGTATGCGGTTAACACATATAGTCAACACAAATACTAGGTTTACTCTACAATTCAGTTCTCATTAAAATATTTTGACGTGCTAATCTAGAGTCTCATTTATTTTTGTTGTGGGTCACAATCTGGAAGATATTGCCCATAAGAAAAATATCACAATAACTAAACGCTTAGTATAATTATTTGGACTACATACGCTACTTAATAAGTGCATCAATCGGCAAAAATAATAAGCTACTAAGTTACTAGCTACACATTAAAATTGATGTCTGTGAATGTTTTGATTCATGCATTCTATAAATGGAATTTACGTTCTATACTCCGTCGACTGCGTTGCGAAGTTTTTTAACAGACTATAACTGACCTGCTATATTATAGGTATGATGCAATGAAAACTCTCATAGTATTAAACTCACCCGGAAGAAAGCATTGATCAATTTTTTATTCTTTAAGTGCAAGTTTTGAAAAGAAAAACAAAATATACACTTATTTAGACTACAGTCTTTAATCAGATACGAATGCAGCAAGAAGATATTGCAATTTGCTGTGTTTATCCTGCAATAGCATAAAGACTGGTACTGAGATCGTACATTGATTATTTTTTCGGACGAAGTACGTCTATTATCAGTTTGACTTCCTGCAAAATTGACAGGGAAGGACTTAATATAAGAAGAATTTTCATTAATCATATTAAAATTAAGTCATTTTAAAATTACAAACTGAATTCGGTGAATCTCATCAGCTCATTGGTCTTTCTAAAATAAAATGTAAAAGATAATTATGAACATTCTAAAATAAAATGTGAAGGATAGTTCTTACCATTCTAAAAAATAAGGATAGGTCTAAAATAAAATGTACAGGAATGAGGATACTTCTTAAACTTTTAGGTTAATTTGTAAATGATTACAAAAAGTCAAACGTAAAACAAGTAAAAGGGACACCTAAAATAGAAGTTGTCCTATTTTGAAAAAAAATCATCAATATCATAATGATATAATTTAATTTCAATGTTTACAAAATGGATATTTTCTTAGCTACAAGAAATAATTATCATGTCATTGTTATGCAAACATTGTTCACATTTCTTTTTTGCATGTTAATCAGTTTACTTCGACCGAAAATCTTTTTAAAATGTTTAGTTGTACAAATAAGTAAGCTGACAAACATGGCGATTGGTCGAGCCCCTTTACGCACCCCTTAGTTTTTTGACGTCCATTTTGTTATCATGTGATATTAAATAATTCGCTTTGATAGTCTAAATGCGGGCGGTGTACAGTAGGATTGTTAAAATCTTGTTAATTGTATATATCGCCATTCGGGAACGGCGATAATAATAAATACATAAATCCACGGAGACAAAATCACAGCAGACTTCAACGTAAATAATGTGTTATCGCGACAAAGTAGGTATGATTTGATCTCCTATTGATTTGAGATGAAATCACTTCATGGCTTAGTAACATTTCCTTGCACTCATTAAATCAGTTAGAAAGTCAGCTGTAATAAGGTGTCATGATAAATCGATCGTTTGTATGTGAAAATCGTGCAGAAAATACAATCATTTTACCTCTAACGTTCCTTCTCTTCCGGTAAAACCTTCGCATTTGGATTGACAGAATCGAATGTGTTGAAGGCACTCCTCTATCAGAGGATCGTTGATTTTTTCTTTTTCTGCAACAGACTTTTCCACCATGCCAATCATGTGCTGCACAAAGTCGTCACACATTGATTCTAAGTACCTTTTGTGCTCTTCTGACGAATTTGGGTCAATACCTAAAACAACATTAACAATAAACAATTATCTATAAATTCATACACCCTAAACGATGGGAAATGTGTATCTTACTCATTTTCTTTCTGGCACTCACGTGACTTTTAAATGTGGCAATGTTGACCCGCTGATGTACGCGTCAACTCTTTTGAACACTGTTTTGTTTATAATCATTAAATTTATAAAATATATCTAAATCAAACTTATTTTCGAATAAACAATTTTGGTCCAGTACAATTATAATCGTTTTTGCCAGTTCAATGAAGCAGACGATATCTTAAACCTTACCCTTACCCAATAAACAACTGAAATGGACTTATCTATCTTTCAGCCTTGGCATAACCATTTATCATTTAAGGGGGAATTATTTTTTTCAAGAAAAATGAAAGTAAATCAACTGAAACACTGAATTTTTAAATAGCCTACATGTTTTGTGTAAAGATCAGGCCATCATTACAAGTTAGACAAAGTAAGATTCGCACAAACAATTCGTGTGAAATTGTTTGAATTGATATGTATGAAGTATTTTTGGGAATTTTTAAGTATTGTTTATACTAACGTTATGCAAAATGGCCATATCAATGCTATTCATGCCATAGAAATATACTAGTAGTCAGTTTTATTGCTATTTATGATTTTCCGTTCAAACAAATCACGGGCCCTCTCTAACAAAAATAGATGGGACCTCGTTTTACTTAAAGTCTCATCCATTTTAAACAAATATGCATTTCTTTTTTAACAATCATATTTACTGTACCTAACCATACATGCTTTAATACTGATGATGATGATAATTATAACGACGATGACAATGAAGGTGAGGCCGCCGCTTCTAACGACGACGACAACTTTGGTAATAACATTTATGATTAAAATAATGGCGTTGTGAGTGAGCGTTAAGTACTAATTGAGTAATGTGCATTATTGTATTTGAATATTGTCCGGTGAGTATTGTACACGTTGGAACTGAGCACTGTGTGATAAACAATAATAATCCACAACACCACAGGACCCGCTCTGATTTATGCCTGAGTGCCAGATGAGTCGCGTGCTGTACAATAGCAAGCTTAGGATGACGTAATTTTACCGTTATGAATGGAGTTGTAATTTCATACGCTGTTGAAAGAAAATAACGTGAGTTACGGGTGAAATGACAAAATTTCCATGGTTAATTGTTTAAGTTAGGTAAAGAGTTTAAAATATAATGGAATATGGTATATTATGCAAGAAAAAATATTTAGCTTACGTTTGCGGTTCGGATCGGAATATCCGTCCCTCGGCAACCCGCCCATGGGTGGTAACTTGGCAAGCCTCGTAACCGTCCATTAGGCGGGTCCCCTCGGGACGGAAATTCCGATCCGAACTGCAAACATATGTCAGATAAGCGTTAAGTATTACAATTAAATGTTCATGTATGTCATTTTACTTTTGGAGACGATATCATTTGTTATATTTCATCGGATCTATATTGTATTCATTTTATTTGGTTAAAGCAACTGATACTATTATCGGACCCGAAGAAGGCCGATGTCTGTTCCTTGATTAGCCCCATGTTTGGTAAAATATCGGCTGCAAAATACGGATGATATTGTCCAATGTTGTCTGAAAATATCATTCCTAAACTTACAAGTGATCATGACAGGGAAGTGAACCACTTACGCATTTTCTTTAACGCACCATTTACGCATTTTCTTTCATTTTCATTATTTAACCACTCACGCATTTTATTGATGAACCATTTACGCGTTGTCTTTTATTTACTTTAATGCATCACTTATGTATTTTCTTTTATTTACTTTAATGCACCACTTACGCATTTTCTTTAATTAACCACTCATGCATTATCTTTAAGGGTCGAATCCAACAAGGGAGTTTGGGTCATTTCTTGTGATAAAATCATCCAGCTAGAATATTAGAGGTCAATGGGTTTGCTATTTTTCTAATTAGTTGTTCTTTCTAGTCCCAGATATCAGAGCAAATCGGCTTGAAATCAAAATACTGTCAACATGTCTAGAAAGAACCTAATGATAATTTTGTTAAAATAAGGGTCTATTAAATTTTCAAAGCGAAATTCGGACTTATAAATATTGACTACTTTAATTAGTATTGCTTTGACCGATCATTTTTGCATTACCAGTAGCACTCCATTTGACGCTGTAATTAAGAATTTTTGTAGGGTCTAGAATTTTTTTCAATTTATCCTCCTTTAATTCCTTCAACATTTGCCTGGCTCTTTGGACCTTTTCTTCTGGACCGATACATTCTGAAAATATAATAAAATTATAATATTTATTGGTTGATTGATTGATTGATTTATTTATTAATTGATTCATTCATTGAGTATGCACCGTTACATTGAGAGGATTATTATTTGGCTTTTTCCGTTCGTCCGTCATGCTGCCCATAAAAAGAAAATGCACTATCACCTAAAAAGAGCACTCATTATTATTGGCAGTTGCACTCTTCACTATAACCTGTGACACTCTTCACTTTAGCCTGTGACACTCATCATATTTGTCAGTGACACTCAACAATTTTACCAGTGACACTCATCACTTTAACCAGGTATACTCATCACTATTACCGTGGCACTCATCATTATTGTCAGTGGCACCACACCTTAATTCCAGATGCACTTATCAATATTACCAGTGACACTCAACACTATTCAATAGTGCCAGTGACACTCTTTCTACTTTAACCTTGGGCACTCATCATTATTAACAGTGGCACTCTTCAATTTAACCTGTTTAAGAAAGAAAGGAAAAGCATGTTTGGTCTAGAATACTATGAGGTAACTATACATTGTTGAGTACAATACAGAATTCTACGCCTCGTCTAATATAGGTTTTACAGCTATGTACGAGTCTTATAGAATTAGTATAAATTTAAACAACATACAATGACCTTTTTATTTAAAAAACTACTATTTTATAGAATTTAGTGGTTTTATATTCTGTTACAAAAGGCGCTTGGCGGTACCAAATTTTAAAAATCGTCTCTAATACTAGTATGTAAAAGAAATAACTGCACAAGAATTACCAACCACAAGTTACTATGAGTACTATGTAAATTTGTACCTATATATCTTGACAAATTATATAGAGGTATCCTAAACCTATATATCTTGACAAATTGTATAGAGGTATACTGAACCTATATATCTTGACAGATTGTATAGAGGTATACTGTACCTATATATCTTGACAAATTGTAAAGAGGTATACTATACCTGTATATCTTGACGGATTGCACAAAAGTATACTGTATCTATATATCTTTACAGCTTGCACATAAGTAAAATGTACCTATATATCTTGACAGATTGCACAAAAGTGAACTGTACCTATATATCTTGACAGATTGCACAGAAGTATACGGTACCTATATATCTTGACAGAGTGCACAGAAGTTTACTGTACCTATATATCTTGACAGATTGCACAGAAGTGAACTGTACCTATATACATGTATCTTGACAGAGTGCACAGAGGTGTACGGTACCTATATATCTTGACAGAGTGCACAGAAGTGAACTGTACGTATATATCTTGACATATTGCATAGAAGTTTACTGTACCTATATATCTTGACAGATTACACAGAAGTATACTGTACGTATATATCTTGACATATTACACAGCAGTATACTGTACCTATATATCTTGACAGATTGCACAGAAGTATACTGTACCTATATATCTTGACAGATTGCACAGAAGTATACTGTACCTATATATCTTGACATATTGCACAGAAGTATACTGTACCTATATATCTTGACAGATTGCACAGAAGTATACTGTACCTATATATCTTGACAGATTGCACAGAAGTATACTGTACCTATATATCTTGACAAATTACACATAAGTTTACTGTAACTATATATCTTGACAGATTGAACAGAGGTAAACAGTACCTATATACCTTGACAGATTGCACAAAAGTGTACTGGGCCTATATATATTGACAGATTGCAATAAATATACTGTATGTATATATCTTGACAGATATCACATAAATTTACTGTACCTATTTATCTTGACAGATTACACAGAAGTATACTGTACCTATATTTTGGCAGATTGCACATATGTTTACTGTACCTATATATCTTGAAAAGTTTGTACAGATATATATCTTGCAAAGAAATTTACTCTACGTATAAGCTTTTACAGTTTGCACTAAAGTCTATTGTACCTATATATCTTGACAGAGCATAGCTGCTTTCTTGTTTCTCAATGTCTTCGATATTTCTATTCAGCCAGAGAAAATGATCTTTCGCCATATTGGGTTTAAGCCCCTCTTCTGTCTCCGTTTCCGTTACTACAATAATAAATTTTAAGTCGAACTTATTGATTATTTCGACATATCTGGATTAATAATTGTATAAAATGAACTTATACCTATATGCGTCTGCATAAAACGAACAAAGGTCAAATAATATATTAATATATTTCCGTGAGTGCTTTCTAATCAAAACTTTGGCATAACAAGGAAATAAAGTATACAAATTTTGAAATTGAACATCATTTGATGATATTTCGAGGACATTTTTAAAAGCATTTGGAAAATGATATCTAGTGGTTAACGTATTTGTATATTAATCTTTGGAAGGTACGTTCGAGCCCCTCTTGGATAATGACCATGTTTTTTATATAATGATATTAGCACTGGCAAAATTCAGAAAGCAACATAATATTCCGACTGAACACCACAGAAGCCGGTGCTAGGGGGGTCGTGAAGGATGATGCAATTTTCCATTATCACTCATGAAACAGGTGAGTCTACAATTTTCATGTAATTTTGTCGTTTTTGTTTCCAGGGATTTTGCATTTTATAGATTTATTTTGCTTTACAATCGAGCTAGAGTAAATGATATTGAAACTAAATTCAGTGTACATATATTTTTGTAATATAAATAGTTGCATTTGTTTAGAGTGGAAAGCAGATCCTTTGATATTTCACAGAAAAATGTACCAGAAACGGAGATTAACTGGAAGCATTCAATTCCCTTATAAGGATTTAATTCTATAATTACCAGACTGTATGTATTGTCGGGCAGTTTCCTTATCAAAGACTTTCTTGGCTGTTTCTGACAGGGTTTCTTGCATGATTTGACTCTCTTCCCACCATTTATTCTTTGCCATCTTCTTCTTCCCCTCATCCTCGCTGAGAAAATCAGATATATGTGTGCTAACGGACAACAGTATATATGCTGGGGGTACAGAGTTATCGTCCTTCCTATACCATCTATTTGTTGATGACAATTATAAAAAAAAAACATTTAAAAAACATTTAGAGCGTTTTTAGTCTAATTTACATCAATCGAACACGCGAGCATCTAAAATCGTCCATCAAAACCTCTTTAAAGTATTTCCTTTCATTTATGACACGACATTATTGCACAACGGGATAATCCGCCTTTCACAACTGGCAGAAGCAGGGTCTATTTTATAGATTGAAGTAGATATTTGTAAGACCCAGGCTGAAGTGAGACCATACCGAGTGTATTTCTCGCCAAAGAAAACGAATGGTTAAGACCTGAATTCGAAACGTGTGTGGTCTACCAATTAAGCGCTGATCCTGCAGGTGCATGTTTTACATTCCAGACATCAAAAGCATTTTGACGTTACGCTTATTAGGTAAGATGAATCATTGTACGTTACGTAAATATAAAGGACATTTGTTAATATTTTGAGCGACTGACCTTCCATATGCTTTTTTACAATGTAAACCTACCACTATCGACCTCGTTTCAGTCGTCATAGTTACTAAATGTACTTACTTTTGAAATAGATCTTTTGCTCCTTTATCCTCGACATTATTAAATATTTTCTCAAATTCTCCAGACTCTATCACTCTTGGGAATGGTGTATACCCGTACTTGTGGGAGAGAAGAGACTGAAAATAAGCAACAATGTATGCATATAATGTTTATGTTATGTCAATTTATTTATATAATGTTTATATATTGTTATAGATATGTTTATATGCTTAAACACTGTCTGATGTATTTTATCACTCTTGGGAATGGTGTATATCCGTACTTGTGGGAGAGAAGAGACAGAAAATAATCAGCAATCTATTTGAATGCATAAGACAGAGGTGTACAACTAATTTTTATAACTTTCAATAGTTACAGAAATTGTGCATATTGATCAAGTTGCATATAGCATCTGTATGTTATTAACAATCTCGTCTCTTTTGCAAATGTCTGTTCCCATTTTTTCTGTTGTTTTTTTTTTAAATAAATTTCAGCACAAAATGAAATTGAGTTTTTATATTGTTGTTGTTTGGGTTTGTTTGTTTCTTGTCTTTTGTTTGGTGGTTGTTGTTGTTTTGTTTTGTGTTGTTTTTTTGTTGCTGTTGATGATTTTTAATTCATTTTTTTATTTATTTATTTTTGTTGTTTGTGTTTCTTGTTGTTGTTCATTTTATCAAAAATGAAAGGGCTTACAACAAAGTTTGGTCCGGTTGAGAGTTTCTGGCACAGTTTCAACTCTTTGAGGCAAAGTTCCGTTGTCATGTGATCGTCAGTAGCCTCGTCTCGGATCCCCCACCTCATGTCTACCACTTGAAACTCGTAACCTATTTTCCGGCAATACTCCTTTAGTTTGGGGTAAGCAAACTTCATCAACATGTTTCTCTCTTGTTTTGTATCTAAAACAAATTTTACAAAATATACTTCTTGATACAAAGATATTTAATATCGTTAATATGACAAATGGCATATCTTAGCTCCTGTACTGTGACAATTATACACTGTTAGGTTTTCGAAAAAAATGTACAGTACGGAAGCAAATATGTGTCACCATTAAAAGAGGTGAAATGAATATTATAATTATTGAATTATAAAACGGAAGAACAACTTATGTTTCATAGCGAAGTGGTGAATTTAAAGATTAATTTTGCACTCAACTGAGCAATTTATTTGTAATCATTTCTTTTGTACATGTACATAAATCTTAAGAAAGTTCTGCGACAGAAATGACCTGTAAATGTACTGCTGGTAAAGATACGGACAATTTTCGCTTGTGATGGACATTCCATGTCAATGCGACCAACAATAGCCTTTGCCTGTAATACATCTTCTGGACACACTTTTGCTTCTGCCTTCTGAAAATTAAAAAAGTTCTTCCCAATCAGATAAATCCCAATACATGTACAATGAAAATTTCCCGAAAGATGATGAATGGTCTGACCCAAAGACGGACAAGTCAATTCAAGTTATTTAGTACGGTGTCCCGTGAGGGTCATCGCGACACGCAACACGAAAATACGATGGTGAAAAGTCGATAAAACTAAATCCCGATGGTGAAAAGCCGAATGTACACTGGTGACAATTTTAAAGCACGTTGATGAAAATGGTGAAAAGGCGAAAGAACGAAAATACCATGGTGAAAAGCTGAAGGTTGGGTGATGAAATGTTAAAAATACAATAGCGAAAAGTCGAAATAACGAAACCACGATGTTGAAAGCTATACATATTATTTCTTGTTTCACCATCGTAGTTTCGTGTTTTTGTTGTTTCAAGTTATGTGTATGTCGCGATTAAGCGCGACAAGAGTATAAATGTTTTGTGTTAATGTTTTCTGACAAAGATGGAACGTAAATGTGGTCGCATGTTTCCTCCAATCATTCTTGAAGATATGGTCAGAAGACATTAACCCAAACCATTTTTACTCTTATCCTGCTTAATTGACCATAACTTCAAGAATGAACATAGTGAAACATTCGACCGATTCGCAGGGGAGTAAAGAAAATCTGAAACGTGATTTATTTTGGCATGAAATATATTTGTGCTTGTACGCAATTTTTACCCTTATTAGCGATCACGTTTATGTTACATCTTTTGTCAGAAATAATTTGGTCAGGTAAGGGAACATAAATTTTATGTGAATG
This sequence comes from Ruditapes philippinarum, assembly GCF_026571515.1. Taxonomy (NCBI): domain Eukaryota; kingdom Metazoa; phylum Mollusca; class Bivalvia; order Venerida; family Veneridae; genus Ruditapes; species Ruditapes philippinarum. The sequence continues at coordinate 15,044 of NW_026860527.1, read as the reverse complement.
AACAGGTCAAAATGAAAATATTGTTTTTTTGCTAATTAAATATTAAAAACAATAAATTACATATCTTTTGACATAGAGCTTGCTTAATAAATGGTCCCATGTTATACAAATGAGTGCCGTAAAAAAATCGTGTGCAATACTTTGATAAATCTTCTGGCGCATTTCATTATCTCGTTACTCTGTGGGCATTTGCTTTTTTAACGCATCTATACTATATACTAAGTTTTATATTTATTCGCTGCTGTAACGTGTACTTGACAGGAATGATACAATGTAAAATTTCTCCAGAGTCGGACCATATTCTGTATTTCGACTTTTAAACGTAATGTCAAAACAAGTCATTTTGACGGCACGATCATTAGACCTTACATTGTGCGTAACGTCATTGTAAGCATGCATGTATCGAGAAATACTTGTAACGGCCTTGTCATGTTAGTTTATACCAATTTATTTTGGTCCGATTGTGTTGGAAGCTATAAGCTTATTGATCACTCTCGACTCCGTTCCTTGAACCAATCAATACTCAGCAATGAATGTAAAGTTTCTAGCTCTAGGAAACAAAGGCCTGCCCCTGACGGGGCTTGGTACCACGCCACCAGAATCCTTAAATTATTAGTCCAATGAGTAAACCGCTCGGCCACGCCGCAACTTGTAATGTTTTGATGAGTGATAGTAGATATTTTCCTCTACCACCGAATACATTATCTGATGTTCATACAAATACGTAATAAGTCTAATCACAAAGTGTCCTATATATATTTCCGTACCTTTTGCAATAGTGTCGTCGTTTCCTTTATCTTCTGCTCAGCTTGCTCTGAAAATGAAAAATGAAATAAAACTCTATAATGATGAATATTATATTAAAAGGTTTTAAACTAGTCCGACAACGTCACTTTTCATGTGCACAAATACAGAGTGTGTAACCTTTGTAAGTAACGAATGAATGTTATTTAAATATTGTCTATTTTGTTGATATTATGATTTAAAAAAAACAATGTTTGATAGTCAGAAGCCTTATCCGAAGATTGACAGAAAGTGTCCGAAAAGTTGCGATTGATTAGTGCTGGCATCAATGATCCCGGCGGACCATAAAAATATAACAACACTGAAGTGAAGTACGAGGCAACTTTTACAGCTGCAACACAGCTCTTGACACCTGCTGTTGTGAAGTATAAAGATCTGGAAACAAAGTGATCTCTCGGAAGCATCAATCACAACAAAACCACAAGAGAACTTCAGACTCGGTTTGATTGAGTCTGTACATGAGGGATAATGTAAAGTGCAACATCCCTCACTCCTCCTAGCACCGGCTTGAGCGGTACTTAATTCTCAACACTTAATAGTGCTGGCTAAAGTTTTCATATTGAGTTATTCTGAATTTCTTACTGTTCCTACTAACTATTTCACTGCACAGACATACATGTGCCTATGCCATATTCAAATAAGGACAAGTAAGTTCAGAGGAATCAAATACTCATTTTTTGCTCGACTATTCGATAAGAATAAGTAGAGGTATTGTAGTCACCCGAGCGTCGGCGTAACCACTTATGTTAAAGTTTTTTGTAATACCACAAATATTTTCAAAGACCATTGACATATGGCTTTGAAACTTTGCAGACTTGTTCACCATCATGACCCCAACCTGTAGACAGGAGGAGGTATTTGTATCAAGCATTTTGACAGAATTATGTCCTTTTTTCAATTTAGGATTTACGTTAAAATTTTTGTAATACCTCAAATATTTTCAAACTCCACTGACATATGGCTTCGAAACTTTGCACACTTGTTCACCATCATGGCCCAACCTGTAGACAGGAGTAAGTAACTGTATCAAGCATTTTGAGAGAATTATGCCCCTTTTTCGACTTAGAATTTACGTTAAAGTTTTTGTAATACCTCAAATATTTTCAAAGTCCATTGACATATGGCTTTGACACTTTGCACACTTGTTAACCATCATGACCCCAATCTGTAGACAGGAAAAGGTAACTCTATTAAGCATTTTTACAGAATTTTGCCCCTCTTTCGACTTAAATTTATGTTAAACTTTTGCCCTTAACTTACTTGTGCTTATTTGGATATTATAAAAGCACAGATCTGTGCCCGGTAAACAGGAGACAGCAAAAAATCTGGAGAAAGTGTGATCCATCGGAAGCATTAATGGTGTGACTGGATTGTGTGGGGGCTGCATTCTGTGAACGTTGCTTTGCCTTGTTGATCTTTGATTTTTTGTTTGACCGTAACTGCATTCCTTGAGGGTTCACTTGCGATTAGAACGCTCTAAAATGCCTACCGTCTCGAGTGATGTGAGCTTATTGCATTCTCTCAGGAGAACCCCCCTTTCCTCCATTCCAACTGGCTATCATCGTGGGTTAACTTGCGATTAGAAACATTTGAATGGAGTAAAACCACGGGATGTGTGACATTTTCACTATTCCTTTAGGCTACCAACGCGAGATCACTAGCGATATGAATCCAGTAAAAACCCAATCACCGTGTGTTGTTTGAGCTTAAGTGCATTCCCTCAGGCTGTCACCGTGTTTTTTTGCGATAAAAATCCTCTTAAAGGCCTATCACCGCATGTATTGTGAACTTTACTGCATTTCCTTAGATCATCGTGAATAGATTTTCGATAAGAACACTCTGAATGGCCAATCACCGTGGGTTGTGTTACGTTTACTGTTTTTCTCAAGGCTATCATCGTGGGTTTACTTGCGAAAAGAATCATCTAAAAGGCCTATCATCGTGGGGTGTGTGACTTTTACTGCATTCCCACTGGCTATCATCGTTGGTTAGCTTGCGATTAGAAACTTTTGAATAATCTATAACCATGTGATGTGTGACATTTACTCTATTCCTTGAGGCTGTCAACGCGGGATCACTAGCGATTAGAACCCTCTAAAAACCATATCACCATGTGTTGTGCATTCACTCAGGCTGTCACCGTGGGTTTTCTTGTGATAAAAATCCTCTTAAAGGCCTATCACCGCACGTTTTGTGAGCTAAACTGCATTCTCTTAGGCTGTCACCATAAGGGAACATAAACGATAAGAACACTCTGAAAGGCCTATCATCGTTGGTTGTGTTACGTTTACTGCATTCCTCAAGGCTATCATCGTGGGTTTACTTGCGATAAGAACCCTCTAAAAAGCCTATAACCACGGGTCCTGTGAGCTTTATTATATTCCTTGATTCTATTGCCGTAGGTTTACTTGTGATAAGAATCCTCAAAATGCCTTTCACCCTGGGATGTGTTAAGTTTTTTTACATTTGCAATAACTACCACCCCGTGTGTTTTTTTGTAAACCCTCTAATGTGTTACCTATACTGCATTCCCTCAGGCTATATCTGTGAGTTTACTTGCGATTAGAACCCTCTAAAAGGCTTATGACAGTTGGTTGCGTGAGCTAACAGCATTTCCTTGGGTTTACTTGCGATAAAACCCTTTAAAATAGGTAGTGTGAGCTTTACTGCATTCCCTCAGGCTATCATCTTGACTAAACTAGAGATAAAAAAAAAAACGCTCTAAAAGGCCTATCACGATGAGTTGTGTGACGTTAACTTTATTTCTTGAGCCTGACAGCGTGGGTTAGCCATTTATAAGGGGTAGGAATGAAGTCTGATAGAGCAATTTCAGAGGAGGTAACGAAGTATGATAGAGCATTGTAGGGGGGGGGGGTAATGCAGTCTGATAGAGCATTGTCAGGGGATGTAATGAGGTCTGATAGATCATTGTCATGGGAGGTAATGCAGTCTGATAGAGCATTGTCAGGGAATGTTATGAAGTCTGATAGATCATTGTCAGGGGAGGCAATGCAGTATGATAGAGCATTGTCAGAGGTGATAATGCAGTCTGATTGAGCATTGTCAGAGGGGGTAACGAAGTATGATAGAGCACTGTCAGGGGGGGTAATGCAGTCCGATAGAGCATTGTCAGGGGAGGCAATGCAGTCTAATAAGCATTGTCAGAGGTGGTAATGCAGTCTGATAGAGCATTCTCAGGGGAGGTCATGAAGTCTGATAGAGCATTGTCAGGAGAGAAAATGCAGTCTGATTAAGCATTGTCATGGGAGGTAATGAAGTCTGATATAGCATTGTCGGGGGAGGTTATGCAGTATGATAGAGCATTGTCAGGAGAGATAATGTAGTCTGATAGAGCATTGTCAGGGGAGGTTATGCAGTCTGATAGAGCATTGTCAGGGGATATAATGCAGTCTGATAGCGCATTGTCAGGGAAGATAATGCAGTCCGGTAGAGCATTTTTAGGTGAGGTAATGAAGTCTGACTGAGCATTGTCAGGGAGGGTAATGCAGTCTGATAGCGCATTGTCAGGGGAGGTAATGCAGTCTGAAAAAGCATTGTTAGGGGTGGTAATGAAGTCTGGAAGAGCATTGTCAGGAGAGGTAATGCAGTCTGATACTGTATTATCAGGGGATGTAATGCAGTCTGATTGAGCACTGCCAGGGGAGGTAATGCAGGCTCATAGAGCATTGTCAGGGGGAGGTAATGCAGTATGATAGAGCATTGTCAGGGGAGGTAATGCAGTCTGATAGAGCATTATCAGGGGAGGTAATGCAGTCTGAAAGTGCATTGTCAGGGGAGGTAATGAAATCTGAAAGAGTATTGTCAGGGGAGGTAACGAAGTCTGATAGAGCATTTGTAGGGGGAGGTAATGCAGTCTGATAGAGCATTGTCAGGGGATGTAATGAAGTCTGATAGATCATTGTCATTGGAGGTAATGCAGTCTGATAAAGCATCGTCCGGGAATGTTATGAAGTTTGATAGATCATTGTCAGGGGAGGCAATGCAGTCTGATAGAGCATTGTCAGGAGAGAAAATGCAGTCTGATTGAGCAATGTCAGGGGAGGTAATAAAGTCTGATATAGCATTGTCGGGGGAAGGTAATGCAGTCTGATAGAGCATTGTCAGGGGAGGTAATGCAGTCTGATAGAGCATTGTCAGAGGTGGTAATGCAGTCTGATAGAGCATTGTCAGAGGAGGTAATGCAGTCTGATAGAGCATTGTCAGGGGAGGTAATGCAGTCTGATAGAGCATTGTCAGGGGAGGTAATGCAGTCTGATAGAGCATTGTCAGGGGAGGTAATGCAGTCTGATAGAGCATTGTCAGGGGAGGTAATGCAGTCTGATAGAGCATTGTCAGAGGAGGTAATGCAGTCTGATAGAGCATTGTCAGAGGAGGTAATGCAGTCTGATAGAGCATTGTCAGGGGAGGTAATGCAGTCTGATAGAGCATTGTCAGGGGAGGTAATGCAGTCTGATAGAGCATTGTCAGGGGAGGTAATGCAGTCTGATAGAGCAATGTCACGGGAGATAATGCAGTCTGATAGAGCAATGTCAGGGGAGGTAATGTAGTCTGATAGAGCATTGTTAGGGAAGGTTATGCAGTCTGATAGACCATTAGCAGGGGAAGTAATGCAGTCTGATAGAGCAATGGCAGGGGAGGTAATACAGTCTGATAGTGCATTTTCAGGGGAGGTAATGCAGTCTGAAAGAGCATTGTCAGGGGAGGTAATGCAGTCTGATAGAGCATTGTCAGGGGATGTAATGCAGTCTGATAGAGCATTGTCAGGGGAGGTAATGCAGTCTGAAAAAGCTTTGTCAGGGGAGGCAATGCAGTCTGAAAGAGCATTGTCAGGTGTGGTAATGCAGTCTGATAAAGCATTGTCAGGGGATGTAAAGCATGAGTCAATTTTCTTATAGAACTGTTTAAGACAATTAAGTCCTTAAACCGATTAAAGTCACTTTTACAACGTTTTAATTATTTAGATGACCGACAGTTATATTATTACGTGTGAACCAGAGTGACAACATCTCATCTTGATGTCGCCGACCTTTGATCAGTCGGTTGTTTTCACACTTCGACTAATTGTGATAAAAATATGTTGGACTTTAATTTGCGGGACCAAACCTTCCTTTCGAATAAACAGTAGTCTCAGTAAGTCAAAATTTGACCTAAACGGAGTTAAACTAACGCGGAATTTTGAGTAAGACGATTTTGACTTATTGAGAGTTATAATAATTCGACTATGATTACACAGAGTTCATATAATAACTATTATGATTTTATTGATTTCTAAAATTTAAATTTGATTTCTAAATTCCCCATATATTATGCCCCTCGTTCTGTTTCCTTTCGTTCTGTTCCGTTTCTCAAAGTACCAATAGCCAAAACTGACACTGGAAAAAATCAGCTGACATGAAGAATCAAACGTAATACCTTTGAAACAAAGGAAATTGAACCATGGAAATTGGATACCATATACCTATGCACCTTGCCAAAACATTTACATAGACTTTAACAGAAAAATGATGTATTTGAAAAATAATATAAATCGAGATTCAACCCTGTGAATTTGGCGGCCACATATGTAATCCGAAACAAAGTCCTTTATTTTTCTGTACGACATCTGCTTGCGGTCATAGTTTTATTTTTAAAATAGATGTAGTTCGCAAATCATTGTCGTGCAACTACATGAATAGACAGAGAAGCAAACCCTTTTTTGGTTGAGTCTATTATATTTTTCGGATTACATATGTGGCCGCCAAATTCACAAGGTTGAATCTCGAGTTGTCATACACACATTTACAATTTTTATGCATTTATTATTTTGCAATAATTTTTATTATTTTAAATGCTTCCGGGATTGTTTTATCAAGTCATTTGTAAATAAAAATGTTATATTTCCGCTTAAAATATTAATGATCACGTGTATTGATCACGTGATGGTTTCAGTCAATGAAAAAAATCAACATAGTAGGGCAGAGAGAAAGTTTGCAAAAAGTAAATCGATAATCTTTATGTAGCAAACAAACTTTGAATTGCATGTATTAATTCCATTTTATATTTTCGGCAGATGAAACTGTCCGAGGAGGGCCAGGCATTGTCGTATTGTAAGATGGCTGCCGTTAAAGTATCATGGGATTATCCCAATCACCACCGCGACTTAGCGCGGGAGTTTTAAATATAGCTAACCTGGGCAATACCTTTTTATTTTATTTGTAATAAACATTTACAAACTGTATCTTTTGGGTGTTATAAGACCGATTAAATAATGATGTTTATGTAAGTAAATAATTATGTCCTGGACAAAGTTCAAAGTGTGAAAATAAACAAAGGGGAATAATTAAAAAATTAGGCAAGGCAGAGTTACGGTTCTTGTGTACTGCACACCTAAACAATGAGATCTATCTACCTACAAAGTTTCATGTTGATACCTCTTATACTTTTAGAGTTATGTCACGGACAAAGTTCAAAGTGTAAGAATAAACAAAGGGGAATAATTAAAAAAATTAGGCAAGACAGAGTTACGGTTCTTGTGCACTGCACACCTACTCATTGAGATCTTTCTACCTACAAAGTTTCATGTTGAAACCTCTTATAGTTTTAGAGTTATGTCCTGGACAAAGTTCAAAGTGTAAAAAAACAAAGGGAGTTTATTCAAAAATTAGGTAAGGCAGAGTTACGGTTCTTATGTACTGCACACCTACTCAATAAGATCTATTTACCCACAAAGTTTCATGTTGATACCTCTTATACATTTAGAGTTATGTCCCGGACAATGTTCAAAGTGTTAAGATAAACAAAGGGGGAAAGTTCAAAAATTAGGCAAGGCAGAGTTACGAATCTTGTTCACTGCACACCTACTCAATGAGATTTACCTACCTACAAAGTTTCATGTTGATACCTCTTATACTTTTAGAGTTATGTCCCGGACAAAGTTCAAAGTGTAAAAATAAACAAAGGGGAATAATTCAAAAATTAGGCAAGGCATAGTTACGGTGCTTGTGCACTGCACACCTACTCAAAGAGATCTATCTATCTACAAAGTTTCATGTTGATACCTCTTGTTGTTTCAAAGTTATGTCCCGGACAAGAAAAGCGGACGGACGGACGGACGTGCCAACAATTGGGTTTATGTGCTTTTTCTTTGATCTTTGTGGCATTTTACCCCATAAACCAGTAAAATTACCATATAAAACAGTTGGTTTATGGGATTTCCTTCTTTTTTTAACCAAAATTATGGACAGAATGAAGCTCATAGACCATATAATGTACGCCCGGTAAGATGGACGGACGGACGGACGGACAATGCGGCGACAATATGCTCCCCCGAAATTTTTCGGGGAGCATAAAAAAATTGGACAGTTCGTGTCCGTGTTAGCTATGTTTTTAATAAACCAGTGATAAGATTTACGAATTCAGAGAACAAAGAAATCAAATTCATTGTTTATATGTAATAGTTATAGTACATAAAACGAGTTAGTTACGAGGATATAACACTGTCTGGGGCGACATCAACGGATGTTTCTGCTAAAAAAAAGGCGAGGCCGTAAGGCCGAGACAAATTTTTGCAGAAACATCCCGAGATGTCGCCGAACCAGTGTTATATCCTCGTAAGTAACGAGTTTCATATACTATAACTGTTTTATCGCAATAGCATAATGTTTTCTTTTTTATAAGATAAATAAATAAATAAATCGTTAGCTACATTACAGCTATTTATGATAAGGCAGTTTTTTCAAGTTGTTTTCGCTGTTACCAATATTGATTCAAGACTAGGGGGCTTTTTTTAGTGGAAATAATTTATTCAGCGGATTTTGATTAAATGGGAGTAAATTTCATTTCATTAATTATCTTTGTTGGTATTTTTCATTGTATTTATTTATTTATTTTATTTCATTGATTCCATTTTTTTTGCTACTGGGAATGTTCGTTACCACTGCCCAATTGGAGCCTCTGTGAAAAAAATACATTGATATATAAAACTCAACCGCTATATAGCAGTCGAGTTTTTTTCCTACATGAATCAATGAAAAAACTGTACTGCTAAATATCAATACAGTTTTTAAATGCTCATTGAAGTTCCAAACCATGCGATAATTCTATTTCTCGCAGGAGTGGCTGTAACAACATTAAAATATTGCAACCTTTTATAATAACGACAACTTTGCAAGTAACAGTTGATGCCGACAAAGGCGTAAATTTAGAGGCAGTAGAACCCACCAAGGAACACAGTATTGATTTAAATTTGAAGTCAATCAAACGTTTTGAAACACCGAAAAAATTCTCTGTTGGTACTGCCGCCCAGTTTACCGATGGCTTGGAATACAGTGTCCGCGCTGGATAGAAATCATCAAAGGCGAAATATATGATGAATCGCAGTTTGGAATACTTTCTGTCTATTGCAAAAGTAGAATTAATTCTTGGTATAGAAATTTTCTTAAATAGACATTTCCTCTAGTTGAGATACTCTTTTGTACATATAAAATTGGATAATAAGTTTCCATCCCGGGGAAAAATACATGTGTACTTAATATATTGTAGCAAAATAAATTCCTTGCATTTATCAGTTGGGATATTTGTAATTAATCACTCTGGCCTACGGGCTTCGTGATTATATTACTACGCATTTGAAACTCCATACCGCGCTATATTCATCATATTCACTTGTATAGTCATCATGTAAGTTATATGTGAATATAAAATTGTACATATATACATATATTTTTTATTCATTTATTTATATTTGTATCTTCTCAAATTAAATATATCTGTTTTTCAACACATAACAAAATATAAATACCATGATAAAATGTTTTGACAAAACTTATTTTTATAATTAAGTCTAGTTTTGTTTGTTTTGGTTATTTGTCAGGGTTTTTTTTTTTTGTGTGTTTTTTTCTTTATATAAAAAAACGTACAAAATCAGTAAACGTATTCATTTTTCATACAGAAATGAATTCTATTACCGTAATAATTTGATCATGAATTATTAAGGGGAAGTAAATGTTAAAATACTGGTTAAGTAAAGTTACATAAGTTATTCCCCTTCATTTGTCACAATTAAAACTGCGAGTTTGCCTTTTTGTGGATTCTAATGATAGGCATTACCGAATTTCTCAAACCTAAAAGAAAATGGATTGTAGCTAAAATTGATAATGTTAGGTAAAGATAGACAAATTCTTGTGTAGTATATAAATGTATTCATAAATTATGCTTTTTAAATTTCTTAACTCATTAAACAGTCTCACTTTACATAAACCATTATTTTTCAATCATATATGTTCATTTCATGTGCAAATTATGTATTATATGTTGTATTTGTATATGTAATATGGTGATGCGCTTTTTATGCTTAAACCAAGAAATAAAGTTTCTGTTCTGTTCTGTTCTGTTCTATATTATAACACATATAACTCAAAATCAAGATCTATTTCCTAAATAAAGTATGATGAAAAAAAAATGTAATATCAAACCTGACGTGTTATTCCCTTGTTGTAATGGTTGACTGCAAGAGTACCCCATTTTTTCCACTTCCAATACATACCGTTTATACATTTTCTTATTGACAATGTTTTATTCCTCTTTGATTACATATCAATATATGTACTTACACATGATATAAATAACAACTTAACATTATTGGTTTTAATCGGTTAGTAAATATAGTACCTATAGTATTGATTTTCACCTACAATTGATTTAACAATTTTATATAAGTTCATAGTCATTCAAATAATTTCAATACAAAGAAGGTAGACAGATTTAAGTAGATAATGGTACATAACAATATTAGTAAACGGGTATATGGAAGGGATTATCCGCCAGTTCACCTATTATGCTTTATGACATTCCAATTTCCGTTTTTACATTTGCGATAGTGAATTTGATGTTAGATTTTGGTTAGTTTCAAGACTTAGTGTATTTCGTATCTTTATAATTATAAAGGTATTTTGAATTATATCTTTGTTATACGTTAATTTTATTTTTATACACGTTTTTCTTGTTTCATTCTGAAAATTGGTATGATTTCCCTTAAAATATATTAATTCATTTTAATTCAAAAACACACATTAAAATCAACATTAGGTATTCAGTGTATGGATGCTACCGAATATGTGTTAATTCATTTGTAATAAAATGTTCAACATTTAATCAAAACAATCGAAACATCTTTCGCAGTATAAAATGCTGTTTAACATTGACTCATTTAAACAAAATCGTCTTCATAACAGTGTTGACGTTATCAAATCAAAGCACAGAAGGCGCTGAATTTGTTTGGGTCTCAGAATGTCAGAAAGGTGAAGTTGTGAGATTATAAACCAACTTGTTTTTGTAAAGTGCCACCAATGCTTTCCAGCGTTTTAATTGTAGGAAATTGGTAATAAGACTAATTGCAACACTGATATTCAATTCAATGTTTATTTGACTTAAACAATTTGAAAAAAAAATGACTTGCCTTCATTGGGATTTGAACTCCAGACCTCTTGCTTCCTAAGCGAGCGCGCAAACCCCTCTGCCACGGTGAATTTATACTTTTTATTTTTCTTTTGTTTATACTACGATAAATGTTAAAATAAGGACACTGAAAAATATAATGAAACTCATCACCTAATAAAGAATTATTTGGACAGAGACGGCAATATCTTAAATCATGATCCAAATTTATATAACGACCCTTTTCAATAGGGAGTTTATGGTTACTACATCTAAACCTACACAGCGATAAGGCTAGATTTCTATGTAAAAGTTTAAAATAGGGTTCTAACTCAAATGAGGATTTAAAAATTCTGTAAGTGATACATTTGCTAGAGTTAAAAACCTGTTCATGCCACATTTGAACATATTGGTCTTTAATTCTAGATTTGACAATATTTTTAAAAAAAGAAGGTGATAACACAGATTGGTTAACCAAGCTCTTGCAATGATTTTTTTTTACATAAGCTATCCATGGGGAGTGATATACGTTTTGACGGTCCAATTCAAACATTAGTTTGTACATAATATTACATACTTATCAGGTTTTGAATACATGATTTTGCACCAAAAATTTAGGACTCTACATTTTATGACACAACAAATTGGAAGAGTACCAAGCTCCCCAAATACCATAACACTAGGAGTGGACTTTTTGACATTCATTATGAGTTTAAAATATTTCAACTGAAATTGCTTTACAATATCAATGTTACCTACACCCCACACTTTTACACCATATAACAAAATTAGAGTGACCATGGAGTCAAAAGTTGTAATTGTAAATCTATATCAAGACAAAGAGTTCTGGATTTTTTAAGTACAGCAATCATAGCTTTTCTAGCTTGGTCACATAGGTATTTAGTAGTTTTATTGAACTTACCATTAAAAATAATCTTAATACCTTAGTGGCTAAAATCCTCAACAATATCAAGTATGGCATTGTTAAAGTAAAAAGAATGTGTATTTCTACATTTCCCTTTTGAAAAAATCACCACTTTAGTTTTGGCTGTATTTACTTGAAGTTTCCATAACTCGCAATAAGTAGACATAGCATCTAGTGCTAATTGAAAATCAGATGCAGATTCTGCAAAAATTACAGTATCATCAGCATAAAGCAGTAAAAACAATTTAAAGTAAACCTCTACTATATCATCACTTAGTACATTTTTAATAGACTGCGAAAGTAAATCTAAACCATTATACGTATTTGAAATATGTTCTACAAGATCATTCAGGAAGACAGAAAAAAGAATATGTGATAGGTTTTCACCTTGACGGACACCTGTTGCACTTGTAAAATATGTTGATAAACCCCGAGTGCTTTTTACACATGATTTAGCTTTGTCGTAAATACTATAAATTACGCTTAGCATTTTACCATCTACAGTGTGCTTTAAGAGTTTCATCCATAAAAAAGTTCTATTTACAGAATCGAAAGCTTTTTTTTATAATCCACAAATGCACAATATAAATTCTTATTCTTACTTAGATAAAAAATCAACTAACAGTTTCAAAGTAAATATATGATCTACAGTTCCATAATCTTTACGAAAACCAGCCTGCTCTTCACTTAACAATCCTGAATTTTCTAGAAAAGTATTAAGTCTGTTATTGAGAATACTTGTGAATAATTTTCCTAAACAACTTAAAATAGTGATTCCTCTGTAGTTGTCTGGGTTATTTACATCACCCTTTTTTATAAATAGGAAAAATAATTCCTTTGCACCAGACTTCTGGGACACATGCTGTTCAAAAATTATATTAAACAATTTATTTAGAACAGGCAGCATAATATCTTTAGAGTACTTTATATACTCATTCAATATATTGTCATGTAAAGAACAAGCTTTATTATAATTACTTAAACCATTAATAGCATTCAATATTTCACTGTTAGTTATAGTGGAGTTCAATTCAAAATTATAATCTGAAATATTGGTTATGTCAAAATCAACATTCTCTCCCTCATTATTTTCATTCAATTTACTGAAATGTTCATAAAAATCCTCTGCACTAATATTAGACATAATTTTATTTCTTTCTCCCGAGTATTTATTCAGTAAAGACCAATATGCTCTGGGGTCTGAATGACGTAAACTTCTGAACTTATTATTAATAGTTTTATTATATTTATGAAGCTTTAAACTTATTTCTTTTTTGTACATTTTACTTGCACTTTTTAAAGACTCTAAATTTACATTGGAATTGAGACGTCTATATTCTTTTTTTGCATTCATGTAAAGGGCCAATTCTAACGCAAAAACCTAATTAATTTTGAATTATACTTCGAAACTCTTAGTGTGCTATGCAAACTGCTGTTTCGAATACATAATACACAATGTCAGCATGGGACTAAAATTACCATGATTTTTGTTAAATAAATACTGAAACACTGTAAAAAAAAATATGTGTGTCAAATTAATTTTAGAAAGCAAATTCAAATAAAGGAAAAATATTTGAAAGCCAGCAAATTAAATATCTAATTATCGCTTGCATGTTTACAAGTGTAAATTAAATGTTCGCATATTTCAATAAGAACTCGAGTAACGATCTTGCATAATGATTACAACGTATTAATAATAATGTCTTCATATTAATAACAATGTCTTCAAAATAATAAGAATGTCTTCATATTAATTAGAGTGGCGGATAATCCCTTCCATATTATGGTACATAGTAACGAGTCATTGAGTAACAAATTGGTAAACGGGTAGTTGTCAGCGTTAAAAAAAGATATCGATTTTAGATCTAATGTCGATCAATTCTTTATTCAGCATATAAATATTACATGTTCGTCGCCTTTAACATGATGACGGCGGTTACAATATTTGAGAAGAGCATGGTAATATATAAACATACACAATCAATTCACATTAAGTATGTCCACCAATATCTGTACACACCGACTCCAGATAGGTCAGTAGAAGGATATTAAACCTGTGAAATATGCAAACACAATTGGATATTCATTTAAACTTAGTTTCTTTAGAATTATCATTTCAGCCACCTACATTAGCCGGTGTATTTAAATACTGGTTTATATAATTAGTCAAAGCTATGCTACTTCAACAAAATTACTGTATATAGTATAAAAAAATAAAATGAATAAGAAAGTTTTACTTATTGATCACAATTACATGTACATGTAGAACTAAGGCTAAAACGAAAGGGTGACAATTTGGTTCCATTAATGCATCATATTAATATAACACTGGGATAGTGCGTCTATTAAGGACGGCTTAGGATTATTCCTGGAATAATAAATCCACAAACTTAAAAGACTGTTGAATCACAATTTATTAATAAACTTCTTTGTCAAAGTTACAGTGAGCGAATGTATAATCAGTAAATATATAATACAATGATACAAATTTCAATTTATAGACAATCATGAAATACAACATCATTGCAAATATGGATGATAACTGAAAACTAACATCTTAGATAAAAATAATGGAAATTGCATTTTACTGATGTTAAACAAGAATTGACTTTAATAATTATGGGGAATATTAGATAAGAATTATTTATGTAGAGAACTCGCTTATGCTGTGAAAGGCAGATGAACCTATTCATACTTATGAACATACAATCATGTTTTACTCACATTGTTTATGAATTATCAAACACTTATATACAGTAACATAATGCAAGATGTAAACCATTATCTATTTATACATATAACTCATTTTAATCAATTATAACATATATCTCATTTATATTTTCAACTTCTAGAGATATATAATTATATCAAATTTTTGTCA
>NW_026860526.1:0-50127 GCF_026571515.1 Ruditapes philippinarum | reverse complement strand
TGAATTATCTGCAAGTGAGTGTCTACCAAGTTGTTCAAATAAAAGCCCTGGGACAAAATTGGCCCCGCCAAAAGATGGGGGGGGGCATTGTTTTTTCCTTTGAGTGTATAGTAAAAACTTAAAAAATCTTCTTAGAGCTAGAGCTTAGATATTTATCATGAAACATCTTCAAATGGGTGTCTACCAAGTTTGTTCAAATAAAAGCCCCTGGGTTAAAATTGGCCCCGCCCTGGGGGGCCTATATACAGGTGAGCAATTTCAGGGCCATCATGGCTCTCTTGTTTTGAACTAGGGGAAGGAAATTGAAACCTACTTAGCAGAAATATTAACTATAATGAGATTATGTGAGAGAATGCAGGTTTGACCTTCCTCTGGTCAAGGTCACACTGACAAGTTTCATGAATGGTTCTCTTCCCACATTTAAAGATTACAAAATTTGTATATTGATTACTCAAACTTTCATTCAGATGTATATAGTCCTGCCTTTGCAATGCTTATGTTTTTAAACCTTAAAAAGAAAAGGATTTTAAAATGTTTTTCCCTTTCAAAATTAAAACAGATTTAGGACATTTTAACCCCCCCCCCCATTTTTCTTGTAGAAACAATGAAAGGTATTAGCTATATTTTCATACATATAAACATACAAATGTTGCAGAAATTTTGCTATTCATTCAAAGAAAATATGTTGACATATTTTACTTTATTTAAATAGTTCAAGAAAAATACAAATGTGAATGCTGAAAATCATTTTAAAATGGAATATATATTTCATGCACTCACAGATTTTGTGATTAATAATAATAACAACTTTATTTTAAGGTGTAATATTAAGATGATTCATCAATATGTCTTCAAGTTCCATTAAGTAGCTATACGCCAATTAATAATAAACAACAAATTCCTGTATGTAAAAATGTATTCCATGACATATATATTGCGACAAGGCATCATAACATTTGAACAAGATATTAAACATAATATATATATTATATGAATTATCTCATTGATACAGAGATTTTATTGACAAGCATAAATACAAAATGTTGATATCAAGATACCAAACTACTTCACTGTCACACATGAAATATAATGATTCTGACTAGGAAAATGTAGGATATTTGTGCATACATAGATAAAACGTGACGTCCCTAGTTAAAATTTTATTTATTCAATAAATTTTACATAAACAACATTTCCAAATATTGCACAACAAAGAAATTCAGACTGGATTGGAAAGCAAGTAAAACATACTGCGAATTAACTGATATTCTTGGGCATGAAATTTCGTGGTTTTATCATGGGTTCTTGAATTCGTGGATTTTCAATTCTTGTAAAAAAATAAAATAAATAACCTTATTTGCAAAGTAATCTTACACTAAATGGCCTCGCATTTTACTAACCGCATGCACATATCTTTAAGTATCACACAGCGCTTGTCAATAGATTTAATCCTTGCCTCTGGGCATTCATTACACAAAAATCGGCGGAAAAGCGCCAATGCATAAAGACATGGCAAGAAGTATTTGTTGGGATAAAATTTCGTTGGATCTTAAATTCGTGGATTGACTTACCCATGAAAACCCAGAAAATTTGTGCCCCACAAATAATAATGATTTTACAGTACTTAGTCTATGTCAATTTCTCTCCAATAAAGGTAAATTTTCAAAATAAAAGATACAAATATGTTGCAGAAAGATGTAAGTGTCTTGTACAATGAAGAATAAGATAATATTTGATTGTTAAATTATCATTATAGAGAGACTTATTTAGTAAGGTAACACCAGAGTACTTCTTACCCTAGTTAAAGGAACTCCACTGAGGTCCAATAGCCTACCTGGTATATTTAAATTTGAAACCAAGCAATAGTTGATACATACATATACACAGCATTAAATTGATAAACGATTTTTATGCGATTTTTTGGCCAATTTGAGTGAAAGGCGTTTAAACGGTTTTCATTTATTGGGACAATATGCACAATAAAATTGATTATTTCTGGAAAACGGAGTGAGCGAATGATCTGAAATTTTGTACATGAGTTATTGGTCCAAACATACATCTAGTTATACAAAAAATCTCGAAAAAATATTTTCGGTCCATTCACTTCAAAAAAACCTCAATAATAATCTACTTCTACATTAATGTATCAGTCTTTGTCAAAGTTTTTATTATTCCAATTAATTAACATTATTTTTGGTTAATATTGTTCAACTGACTGTAGAATATTGACATGATCATATTTTCATTCTTCAATTTTGTTTATTATGCACTAAGAATACACAAATATATAAAAGTACAAATTTTATCAACAATTATCTTATTGTGTTACATGTTAACACAAGTTCCCATTTAATGATTTGTTGTCTTTAAGATTATGTTATACATGAACTATGGAAATGAATTTATCTTTCAATTTGTACCATTTTGGTACTACTTTTACTTTTACTCTTAATGTAAAAACCACGTTTTTCCCTTTAAAACGTAAAAGGTTTGAATTAATGTAACTTGTACAAAGAATAAATTCTCTCAATATCAGTTTATTCTGTTCACCTGACAGTGAACTTTTAAGCTTTTCTTTCTGTCGCAGTAATTAATTCATGGTAAAACATATTATTTACAGTTGTATTAATTGTTTCAGTTCTACATATTCCGCCTAAATATCAATAAAATACATATGTACAAAGCATCGATACAGGTCGCAGATTATATTAAAATGTGAAAATATAGATCTAGTATATGAAGAAACATAGAGAACCTGAAAAAGAGTTAAAACAGGAAACATTTTAGTGATGGTTAATATAATGTAATAGTAGCTCTATACTGGAAACAATAAATAAAACCCTATTATTAAAAAAACTCAGCTGAACATTGATTGCCTAGAAATAAGATTGATCAAGCGTTAGTTAAACATCTCTATGTAAACTATTGTACAAATATATTTCCATTTCTAAGAAATCATTTTGAACATATTTATCCTTCCCTAATAACAGCTTTATGGGTAAAATAATTACAAACACATATACTACTCGTAGTTGAATTACGAATTTATCTAGAAGACAACACAATAGATACCGTATTGATCGATTTTTTTAGTTCACAGATTTTAGATGATTTAGTTCACAGATTGTACTACATTCTTTGATGTAATGAATAAAAGTCCTTTCCACATCTCATGTTTAACCTAATCTTGAAGATCACAATTCATCCTCGGAATCACTTTCATACATATTTGGATCTTTTTGTAGAGATTTATATTCACTACCACGATTGTTAATGTTTTTAGTTCGGCCATGACTTAATTCTTGTGTTGTGTCAACATAGACCCCTGCGCTCTGTGAAGATTGCATGAGTACTTTTGTTCTACGTGTATACTCTAGATCTCGTTCTCTGCAATACAAAGGATGCTATGACTTATCATGTACAGTAACTAATCTAACCCCTTTATAAAACTGCTTTATTTATTTTAGAGAGACAGTATACATATGTGTTAACGTTTTTAGCTCGACTATTCGAAGAATATGAGAGCTATTGTAGTCGCCCCGGCGTCGGCGTCAGCGTCCGCGTCGGCGTCTGCGTTGGTTAAAGTTTTTTGTAAAGTCAAATATCTCAATTATTACTTGAGATATTCAATTGAAACTTACAATACTTATCTATAGTAACAAGGTTCATCAGATTGACAAGTTGGATAACTCTGCCTACAATATTGACAGAATTATGCCCCTTTTTAACTTAGAAATTTTGGCTAAAGTTTTTTGTAAAGTCAAATATCTCAATGATTGCTTGAGATATTCAATTGAAACTTACAATACTTATTTATAGTAACAAGGTACATCAGATTGACAAATTATATAACTCTGCCTACAATATTGACAGAATTATGCCCCTTTTTAACTTAGAAATTTTGTTAAAGTTTTTTGTAAAGTCAAATATCTCAATTATTGCTTGAGATATTCAATTGAAACTTACAATACTTATTTATAGTAACAAGGTACATCAGATTGCCAAGTTGGATAACTCTGCCTACAATATTGACAGAATTATGCCCCTTTGGAACTTAGAAATTTTGGTTACAGTTTTTTTGTAAAGTCAAATATCTCAATGATTGCTTAAGATATTCAATTGAAATTTAAAATACTTTTTCATAGTAACGATGTACATCAGTTTGCAAAATTGCATAACTCTGCCTAAAATATTTGCAGAATTATTTGCCCTTTTGAAACTTAGAAATTTTGGTTAAAGATTAAAGGTCTTCAAAGATATTTACTTGAAACTTTACACATGCACTTAGGGTCATAATTGGAGGGTCATGATTGTATGTCACTGACCAAGTTCCATAACTCTATCTTGCATTAAGGCTGATTCATATCCCCTTTTCTACTTAGTCTCTTGGTTAATGTTTACATGCAAGTTTTACATATCTCAATAACTATTAAAGATATTTATTTAAAACTTCACATATGCATTTAGGGTCGTAATTGTAGGTCACTGACAAATCTATCATGCATTTAGGCTGATTTTTCTCCCCTTTTTCAACTTAGAAATTCATGGTAAAGTTTTGCTTGTAAGCTGTTATCTCAATAACTACTGAAGGGTTTGTGCCTTTTTTGGGACAATTTTATGCATTCATAATAATAAAGCAGTGATTTACTTGATAAAACATCTTAATAACAAGCCTTTGTACTTTCTGTCAAATTTATTTATTCATAGGTAATTAGTATTATTATACTCAATAAAACACCCTTGTGACATTACTGTATAATTAGACTCTCTCTTAGGCCTATAACATGAATTTATAAAAAAAAAATAGCCCTTTTGTGAACTTAAAAAATTTAACATTATCAAGGCTCTTTTACTATCAAGCACTTAGAATAGTCGAGCGTGCTGTCCTACCGACAGCTCTTGTTTATGTTCATAATACAATATAAGTTAATAAATAGTGAGATACTGTCAAGAAGCACCCAATACCATGTACTCATTTATCGAAGATTCTTTGTACATTTCAAAGCAACATGTTGGGTTCGCTAGTTCAATATCCTTTCATTTTTCAAAAATATTTGTTTGAAATTTATTTCTCAGTGTATCACGTGAGCAAACATTTAATAGCATTTCGATAGACATATAACACCAATAACACGGTGATAGGGCTTTTACCACAACTTTTCCGCGCAACGTCAAAATAGCATACTTCTGCCCGAGACACCGTATCTTTCTGGATGGCGGGCTTAAAAAAAGTCTAAATAGATAGATTTATTTCGGCATAAAGGTAAACATGTTACATGATAATCATGTCTAACTGAGATGCATATTTGAGCACCGCACAACACTGAATTCTAACACCGCATTTTTATTCCGTTTGACTGATAATAACTGGCATTGTTTTTTTATGCACCATACTTTTAAAGAAACTTACATATCTACTTACAAATATGTTTTATGTGAAGAAAGACTGATCACTTTCTTTTTTATTAATAAAATGTTATTTTATGGAAGACTTGAAGGTCGAAATCCAAAATACCAGTTAGATAAGTGCAATGGTCTCAATAGATTAGTAAGTTGATTTTTTTATATATTTTTTTCGAATTTCTTCAAATGTATAAACCCCACATGTAAATATCTCTCGTCGATCGACGTTACTGGAAAAAAAGAAAAGAAAATAAATGCAGTGATTTAAGGACGAATAATGCGGTGTCCACATTTTACTATTGTTCAAGTTGTACGGTGCCTAGAGTATGCACGTGGAAACATGAAAATCATACCATATATACAAAAAACAGGTTATCAAAATGGTGTAACTTGTTCAAACGATAATAATGTACATATCTATATTGCATTTCGATGAGTTATATGAACTAAACGTACTAGAAAGTTTTAAATTTCGCAATCAAAGCAATATTTTCACAGTATGCCCCAACTGTTTTCACTATCTTGACTTAGATAGTGAAGCATTTTGCATGTAGTAAAGAGAAATAAGCTTCACATTAAATGACACATTGGATGAAATGAAAAATTCGATGATTTTACATTGTTTTGGGCAAATTATCATCTGTTTTCTTGTCGTATGCAGTCTTGACACAGAAAGATACGGTGTCTCGGTCAGAAGTATGGTATTTTGACGTTGCGCGGAAAAGTTGTGGTAAACGCCTTATCACCGTGAATAAAGGGAATGTGCCTGTAAATGAGATATATGACATTGACAACAGCGACAGATGGTGTTGAGAATATAATCAAAGATAGCTAGCTATACGAACCTTTTCTTCCTAATATACATGACACATGCAAATGTTATGAAACCTACTGAAATAAGAACCCCAAACACTGCACCTGCTATTGCACCTGTAAATAAATAAGTAAACTTACCAGAAAATACAATATCAGCACTTTCGATTGTTATTTGTTTAATGAGTATTCGACGTAATAGTTAACTATCATTTTATTGGACTCATTAGTTGTCACCTTCTTATACTTTATCCTCACTGTTAAATAGGGAGGATAAAATGTGGAAAGTTCTATCTATTGCACAATTTTTAGACTAAGTAAACATGACGTAAGATGTATAAAATTTCACATAAGCATAAAGTAGCATACCAGTCAAATAGGAAACGTGTACACAATGGGAAACAGGAGAAGCAACTTCGTTAAATTTTGCCTCTTTAATGTATACACTGTATTATATACACTTAACATTTTAGGTTTGGTATCTAGTCGATGCAAAATAATAATACATTAATGAGCCGCGTCACGACAAAACCAACATAATGGGTTTGCGACTAGCATGGATTCTGACCAGACTGCGCGGATGCGCAGGCTGGTCTGGATCCATGCTGGTCGCAAACCCATTATGTTGATTTTGTCGTGACGGCTCATTTTATTTCACACTATAATGTACTTGCAGCATGATGTTCAAATAGGAATCATTATTGGATTCAATCATTGCGCATCGGTCTAATGTTTCACCCCATTCACCCCAAACTGATAGCGAACAGCATGGATCCTGATCAGACTGCGCGGATGCGCAGGCTGGTCTGGATCCATGCTGGTCGCAAACCCATTATGTTGGTTTTGTCGTGACGGCTCATTTTATTTCACACTATAATGTACTTGCAGCATGATGTTCAAATAGGAATCATTATTGGATTCAATCATTGCGCATCGGTCTAATGTTTCACCCCATTCACTTAAAGGTTTAATTAATTAACCCATTAATTCATATTCATCCCTGCCCTTCTGGGCCGCAAAAGGTTAAATAAATACAATTTTAGTCCCAAAACACTTGTTTTCGTTTGAGAAATGTTTAAAAAAAGTTATCACTTTTCCGGCGCCGTCACCTATCTAAAAGATACATCAGGGGGTGACAGAGAGGGGGTGGGGGAGGTTATGTGTTTTCTGCTTAAGGGTTTGAAGGGGGCATCAGCCCCGCCAAGATTTTGGACTTGTGAGCGGCTAAAATTGACCTCAGATCAATAAAATGGTAACGTGTAACCAACGCTGAAAAGCCTTTGACTGTATCTCAATCCATTGAGTGGTTGCAGCACTTTAAAATCAGTTGTGATGTAAAGAATCAACGCAAAATAGTGTTTTTGGCAATTTTGAGATGTCCCCCTGTTGCCATGGTAACAGGAAATGTGAGATTGAGCGTACCGGTCCAGTCAACATTTGTGCCAAGTTTGATGAATATCGAAGCATTTTATAGTTTCATAGCAATTTGAACTTAACATTTGGCTTTTCAATGAAAACAGCCATTTTTCATAAAATGCTCATGCAGTAATATGGCATAAAGGTGTATCGGGGTCATTTCCATTTCCGAGTTTAAAATACCCATATCGAATGCATATCACACTTCATAATTTTATATAGCTTCGTTTTCATTTTAGCGTCTAAATGCATATCGTATCCCATACAGCCTCGTAATCCAAAATATCTATATCAAATGCTTATCGTGCTCCATCTAGCCTCGATCATTTCCAGTTTAAGGTCCCAAAATTTATATCAATCATATTAATTCCTAATCTTACTTTAAGTAACAAAGTTCTGTCAAAATGTCAAAAAATGTGGAATAAAGAGGTCATTGTTGAGTAACAATACTGGTTCTATTGGACTCGTACACAGCTACAAAACCTATACCCGACTCGGTTAGCGTCTCGTGCAATATAGATTTGACAATTGTGTACTCGTCCAATCGAATCAGTATTGACATCGCATTGTAACCATATAAGAAACAAGAAATATCTTTAAAAAAGATAATCGGCGTAAATTCAGTGCAAAATGTCTCATAGCTTTAGAATATTGTCAAAATTAATGATATTTATACTTTATAACAATAAAAATGTCTAAAGTGAAATATATTTGGTGGTTACTAGTATAATCTATGAGAGTTGTCTAAACTTAGCTGAAACATGTATGCTCCTATAATGTCAACAAATTAGTCATGTTATTATAGAAGCTTTTTTGTCACCGTGACTTTTGACTCCTGATTTCAAAGTCAATACCAGATAATAACATTTTGGGCGGGGGTTGTAGAGGGGTATGAGGTGGATGTACTAGTTAAGCCTACTGGCTTTGCTACGTGTCGTACACCTACACAGATTATATTTTACAATGTACTTAAAATGTGGAATGTAAAATATAAATGTTGTTCCATATATACAGAAATATATCTATTTATCTTATAATAAGTACTAAACTCAATTTTCTATAACCCATCAATGACACTGATTATCAAGTGAGACAGTTTCAGATTGAGGTAGTCAATTGGGGTGTATTTCGGTAAATTCACTTACCGGGTGTACATGTAAACAAACGCCGAATAACTATGAATAAATTAATTTGTTATTATTACGCACAAAAAATAGTACTTAAAGTTTTGCGATTCTTTATGATAATGTTGCATTTTAAATATATTAATTTTCGCAATTCATATCAGCTCTGGAGAATCTTTTTGTTGATCAAAAATATCGTTCAATTTCATAGAAAACAGAAAAGCTACGGCAAATAAAGTATGAGTGAGTAGTAATCGAATGTTCAAGTAAAGGCTGAAAAACAAAAAGTTGGGTTTGTTGTTAATATTATCAACAAAACAAATTGTACATGAAATCATATGTACTGTATATTTTTGTATTTTGATATATCTTTGTTTTGGTCATAACGTTGTTATATTTAGTTTACGATTGTATAAATATTTTTAATACAACTTTATTCTTAGAGACAAGTAAACTAAAGATTACGAATTTGTCCTTAAATTTCATAACAGCCAGTCTTTCCACCAATGAAAAACACCCTCTTTTAGCTGAAGATTTTGTAACTAACAATTTCATTTGTTACAAATCTAGGTCAAAATCCATTTTAATACAGCTGCGCCGAAAAAAACAATATGCGGGGAAATTAATTATCTATTGTTCATAAACTCCACTGAGGTAAACATAAAAGTTTCATTGTTAAGATCAGCTAGGGCACTTAAAACAGAAATATATGCAAAAGATAGTTAAAAAATATACCCAGAAATAAATTGAAAGGCGTATTTTGTGCGCTTCTTAGCTCGATTCAAGTGAAAAGCGTTGCTTGAAAAAACGCTTTTCAATTTTGGGTCATTTAACACTATTAAATATAATATTCTGGAAAAACGGAGTGAGAGAACGATATGGAATTTTGCACACGAGTTATTGGTCTGGATCTACATCAAACTGAAAAATTATATTCAGTCCCGTCATGTCAAAAAACCTTTTTTTCACGACTGTGAAATAACAGAAAAGAGGCCAATTAGCTAGCATCGTAAATGTTATAACAATATTTGAAAGTCCGCACAAATCCCTTACCTGCCTCGGCCTTTACCGGATCAAAGTCGTTACCTGGCAGCTCTGTAGGCTGTGTGGTGTTAACATGATCTAAAATTATAAATACCATAAATATACATTCAAAATAGTAGACTTACCGTATATTAGTTTGTTATCTTGATAACTACATAAATACAAAATAAGTGTGACAAAAATAAACCACTTCATTGTAACATTACTTATTCCCTAGCTCCTATAAACGGACGCAAGATGTCCGAAAACACGCCCCTTTATCAATTTTTACAGCATTTCTTCATAAAACAATGTTCACTTAGAACTGTATAAATTAATATATATGTACATAAACAAATACCAGGTATGTTTTTATAATCCATGTCTGAAACCATGTAGAACACTGGTTTTAATGTTACTATATATAGAATTTATAGCTGTTATCTAATGTCTTAAATTCACTACCCTCTTCCTGTTACAACAGGACTTCGATAACAGTTACATACTTACACCGTAGTACATACATGTATATACTTAGTTACTACATGTAAAATGAGATCATATGTATGAATAAATGCATCTTTAATCAGCTGATTAATGTATTATTAAGAAAATGCACACTCGGTTAATATTTAAGTTTAATTTTACTAACGAGTACAATAGCGTAAATCGAATAATCAGTATTTGATTAAGAAAACTACAGTTATATTATATAGTTCCTGTGTTATGTGCTACATGTATATAGATATCTAGGCGTACATTACAATTAAATGTTTTAACCTGCGCAACATAAAAAAAGAAAAAACTGATTTTCTCAAGATAACTTAATATACTCGTATAATAGAACGTTTTTATGAATAACTGTTTTACATGTTCCCTTAAATAAAATGTTACATAATTGCAATATAACTTTGCCTTGAAAACATGATGTATCGTGCTATATGTGGGGAGAGGTGATATTACTGGATATTACACCCGTCCTTTTTGCATTATTTGAAGATCAACATTTGTTTTTGTAGATTTTTATATCAGTGATGAACAATGGGTTCTTTTACCTTAGCGGTTTGATGTATCCAGTTCAATAAGAAAACCTATTTTATCTGAGAGGTTCACGTACAGTAGACTATAACAATGGTATATAGAGTGAGAAACAGATAATTAGGTTCTCTACTGTTTTTTATAAATGGTAATTTCTGTCTGTTCGAACTGTTCAAAACATTAATAATAAAACAGAACAGAACATATACTTTATTTCTGACCATCATCATAACATACATATACAGGTATATATATTACAATGCACGTATCAAGAAATAATGTCATAATAGATTCAATATTATATTCACATATATAAACTATATGCAAAACATGACATAGTTAAAACAAGTTGATTGAGAATATCAAAATATAAATTTCTACATTTATAATATCATATTGATATGCTAATGTACCAAGTTGTCCCGTCTTTCAAACGCTTAAATACAAAATATTGCTTATTTTCTAATAACCAATTTTCTTTCTGCGTTTAACAATTGTAATTGCAATTGTAAACTTTAGGATTTACAATAAAGAATCTTGATATGTACATACTTTTGAAATCGCTATAAATTGGACATATCAATATAAAATGAAATTCGTCCTCTGTGTCCCCGGACATACATAATGCTCATTTTCTTTGACTTCTTCCAATACCCCATGTGTCTTCCAGATTAAATATGTCATTTAGGGCAACTTAAATCTTATTTTTGCAAGTACTGATCTGTGTTTTGCATTTTCTAATAAACTAAGATACATAGACCTTTCATATTTAACTTTAATATTTAATACACTTGCAAGGAAGAGCATGACGCCATGTCAGCTCGCCATTGGGTAACATAATATATATCTTTGAGAAGTGATCAGAATATTGTATACAATTTTTAATATTAACCGATTCTGAGAATAACCTAACTTCGGCGTTTTTGAAATTGTCCCGAACTTTTGATGACCAATTGACAACATTTGAGTTATTTGATAGATCATTTCTTTGAGAACTTAGAATAGTTGTTAAAATGCAGTTTTGACTCTTATCGCCTTGTAACTTTATCCAATATTTTGCTATCCTTACATATCTTTCAATATACCTAGTTCAGAATAGAGTATTTGTTTATATTTATTATTCAAAACATTTACAAATTTTTTTTGCTCACATTTGATATTTTCTGATTTATTAAAGCACCATACTTCACAATTATAATACAAAATAGATAAAGCATATAAGTATCGAATAAATTGATCATTATTTCTATAGATATATCTAACTCTTTTGTACTTATAGGTAAAGTGTTCATTGCCCTTAAGCATTTTCCACTATGGGTATTCGTTGCTGGTACATAAGGTAAGAAAGTAAGTAAGAGCAAATGAACCGTAACTAGAAAATACATACATTCCTAAATTAAGTCATTATGCCATAGAAATGAATTTATTCTTCTTTCTCAAAAGCTTTTTATGTTATTTATAATAAATTCCGTGCAAAAAGTAACTCATTGCCCAACTACCTGAACCATCTTTTTCTTCTGTCACTTTTAGCAATTGATACATTTATATAGTGATTTTGCATAGAAGTGTGATATACTTTGTTCGGATGACAAATTATATCACATTTAACTATACTTTCTTCAGGTAACAAGTATTTAACATGCTATAAAACATTGTTTATATTTTCTAAAACTCATATGTGCTATTTTAAAAAGAAGTAAAAATGCATTCGTTTTCTGAACATTAAGGTACGAAGTAAACTAAATTGTTGCTTACGTGTTTTGGTAGTTCTATGCTCAAACAGAAATCCGTAACAAACTGAATACAAAACACTTAGATATATAAATACATCAATGAGAGACATATTTATAATCTAAAAGTCAAATATCTTCAGCTTCTGAATACATGATGGTTAGTAATTTTATATCAGATTCAACCTGATAGTGATAATAAAAGTAAACACTGTACAATTAGATAATAAAGGGGGCATAGTCAAAAGGGATAATTCAGAAAACAAATATGGTCGAATCGGCGTTGACTTTAATTTATAAATTACAAAAAATGAAACGATCTAGTATCCAACATTAGTTAAGTACTTTAGTTATTCTTGCTTCGACAATTAGTTAAACAGAAACACTGGGACTAATAAGAAACTCGGACTTGATTGTAAGCCTCTTAAATTAATTAACAGTGCCAGTCCAGGCTCATACTGACAACTCTGCCGAGACACAGACACTTCTAAAGGGTGTTGAGCTCAAAACGCTTTTCGAACGTATCTTATATGTTTTTATAATCCATGTTTGAAACCAATTCAACACTGGTTTTAATGTTACCATAATTATGTAGGATTTTGGTTTTATCTAATATCTTAATTCACTACCCTTTTCTTGTTCGATAACAAATACATATTTACACTGCAGTACATATACTTAGTTATTACAAGTAAAATGAGAACATATGTATGCGTGAAACTGTGTGAATAAATGCATCTTTAATCAGTTGGTTAATTTATTATAAAGAAAATGCACACTCGGTTAACATTTAAGTTTAATTTTACTTACGAGTACAATAGCGTAAATCGAATAATCAGTACTAAAGTTTTATTATATAGTTCCTGTGTTATGTGCTATATAGATATATAGGCGTGCATTACAACAAAAATGTTTTTAGCTGCGCAAAATAAAAACAGAAAAACTTATTTTCTCAAGATAACTAAATATTAATTCGTATAATAGAACATTTTTGTGAATAACTGTTTGACACGTTCCCTTAAATGAAATGTTACACAATTTTCAACATAAATTTGCCATATTGTGCTATATATGGGGAGAGATGATATATAAGTTGGATATTACACTCGTCCACATTGCATTATTTGAAGATCGACATTTGTTTTTTTTTAGATTTTATATCAGTCAGTTCAAGAAAACCCATTTAATTTGGGAGGTTCAGTACAGTAGACTTTGACAATGGTATATAGACTGAAAACTTTGAGAAAAGGAAAGATAATTTGGTTCTCTGCTGTTTTTGTAAATGCTAATTTCTGTCTCTTCAAACTTTTCAAAATGTTAATAGAACATGCAAAACGTACAGACCATATACTTTATTTCTGACTAGGACTCAACATCCATCATCATAACATACATATGCATGTATATATATTACAATTCACGTACCAAGAAATAATGTCATATTATAATAGATTCAATATTATATTCATAATTCGTTTTTTAAAACACCACGTATGTGACCGAGACTTTTTAACACATTTTATTGAGATTTGACCGTTTATTACATTTTCGGGTTGTATTACAATTCAGGTTGACACCCTAAATGTAATAATATTTTTGCATCCTAACCAATTTTGTAATAATTTATTACAATTCCGGTTTTTAACCAGGTTTTCCGAAGGAAAAAACTGGTTATTAGATTGAGGTATGTCGGCGGGCGGGCGGGCGGATGGGCGGACGGGCGGGCGGGCGTAAACAATTTCTTCTGTGCGCAACTCCTCCTACATTTCTCAACAGATTTTGACCAAACTTTCACAGAAGCTTTGTCATCAAGTGCCCTGGCGCATATTGTCGGGGTTTTTTGCGATTAGATAATATTTGACCTAATTATGGCCCTTTGTTTTTTTTCATTATATAGAATATATAGTGAACAATTTCTTCTGTGCGCAACTCCTCCTACATTTCTCAACGGATTTTGACCAAACTTTCACAGAAGCTTTGTCATCAAGTGCCCTGACACATATTGTCAGGGTTTTGCAATTGGTATATATTTGACCTAATTATGGCCCTTTGTTTTTTTTTCATTATATAGAATATATAGTGAACAATTTCTTCTGTGCGCAACTCCTCCTACATTTCTCAACGGATTTTGACCAAACTTTCACAGTAGCTTTGTCATCAAGTGCCCTGGCGCATAGTGTCGGGGTTTTGCGATTAGATAATATTTGACCTAATTATGGCCCTTTGTTTTTTTTCCTTATATAGAATATATAGTGAACAATTTCTACAGTGCGCAACTTCTCCTACATTTCTCAACGGATTTTGACCAAACTTTCACAGAAGCTTTGTCATCAAGTGCCCTGGCGCATATTGTCAGGGTTTTGTGATTGGATAATATTTGACCTTATTATGGCCCTTTGTTTTTTTTCCTTATACAGAATTGAACAAATTCTCCTGTGCTGAACTCTTCCTACATTTCTCAACGGATTTTGTTCAAACTTTCACAGAAGCCTTGTCATCAAGTGCCCTAGAACATATTGTCGGGGTTTTGTGAGTGGATAATTTTTTACCTAATTATGGACCTTTGTTTTTTTTCCTTATACAGAATATATATAGTGAACACTTCTTCTGTGCGCAATTCCTCCTACATTATTCATGTTTTACATTGCACATAGTTACATTGTTTGTTGCTTGTATTTGTATTTCAAATACAACATATTTATCTACAATGGTGATAATTGAAAACCTGGTTTCATGGCATTGCCATGTTTCTTGTATTACAATTCAGCTTGTAACATGCGCATCCGCGCAGTCTGATCAGGATACATGATGTTCGCTATCAGTTTCAATACTTGTATTAGGGTTTGTAAGCCAACAGTATCACGGGGGAGGAAGTGTTACACGAAGGGTGGAGTTCTTATGATAACTTGTTTGGAGTTCTTATGATAACTGTCACGGAGTTCCAGGAAAACGTTACGGATTTCTGTGGAAAACTTTTCTATATACTTGGAGAACTCGCGTAAATGATGGTTATTTTTAACTTTAAATGGGGAGTTTGAGGTGCTAAATTTAACTTTGATAATTAAGCTTGCCCTACATATTGAATTATGTTTCAGAAAAAATATTTTAGTCCATATTTCGTCGCCTTTTTAAAAAAAATCTGGTAGTTTTGAGAAAAATTACCAAATTACTTGCTAATTCGTACATATTGACCTTTTCATTTGTGATCTTCACCGTTGCTATACATAATCACCTAATTATTATGGAGAGTTGCAAACATAAAGCCAAGGCTAATAAATTTATACCCGATTTTTCAAATGTTACGGAGTTCTTGCGATAACTCAAAATATGTCCTGGAGTTCTTATGATAACTTTTGTTACTGCCAGTATGTTTTTGTGCTTAATCACGGCACGTTTAAGCGTATTTTATTAGTCAATAAGTGTGTAAATCATTATGAAGCATAGTACGCTTATCATTTGCACAAAAAGTTGGTTATATAACGTTGGTTTTGATCATGTTTTTCAGTTCAATAGATATTTTTCTTACCTCCGTTTCTTGTGTTTTTTGTGTTTGTTTTGGTCTTTTTGTGTGTGTGTGTGTGTTTTTTATTTTATTGGAATGACTGTAAACATACTTTATGTAGAGCATTTACTTACAGGATAAAAAGACGCTTTGAATCTAATACTCAAGCATGATTTCGTCATATACTAATATACATTATTCCTGGCAGTTTTAGAGAACATTTAGAACAATTTCTAAAAGGTATCAGTTTTTTGTCATAGAAACGTATAAAGTTCTATGACAATGATATGACGATAGAAAGTAAGTCTTCAATAAGATATGTGAGTCACCGTAAGGTTCATGTCGTTTATCGACCCTGTTCCTTTCTCTATTAAATCCAATGTAGCATCACGTGACGTACAACAATCTCCATATTTCGGAAAATTACTGCATACATTTTTCTTATCAAAGTTGGAGTCCTAGTTGTGGAAATTTTGCAACAACTTTTGCTGTAACTGATTTACAAAAAAATATTGTCGAACTTCTTTCGCTCGAACCCACTAGGGCACGTGCAAATCTGTCGAAGAGATCGGAAGTAATCGGTTGATTTTTTATGCATAAAAAGATCATACATTTCGGGTGCATGGGTGTGAAGGGTATCCCGGTTACATACGATACATGGTATATTATGATACAATTTACTTAGCCGCTTTTGAGCCCAACTACTTATTGTCTGCTTTAGAAAGGCGGTTGCTTAAAACATGTAACTGAGAAAAATGATAAGTTTTAAACAATTTTTCCTTGGCGGTTTAAGCCATGTTACTGCTGAATACAGGTGACCGCTGATGCAGGTTTTCCTGAAGATTTTTGTTTGTTTGTTTCATTTTACGCCTTTTCCCAACAGTATTTCAGTCATATGGGCGGGTAGTTACCTAACCATCGTTCCTGGAGAGTTACACCAGTACTAGACTACCTTCCTCCGTGCTAAACTACCAAAGCATCTCCCGGGGATCGAACCCACGTCAGAGAGGTAACTGGATTAGAAGTCATCGATTCAAACCCCTCGACCACGGAGGCGGTCGTTCCTGAAGATAGCTTAGCACCTGTTTATCCTATATAGACTGTACACCAAAGCAGTTTCATGTCTTCTCCAGATATATTGAATGATCGTGTTTTAATTTTGCCACATGGCCTCAATGTTGCATTTGCGGAAACTTATGACATAAAACTTTTGTTGACGAACAGTATACACAGAAACATTTAGTGCATTCGTTGGGTTTTATAATGTCAATATGATTTCGCACAAATTTAATTAGGAACTAAAACACGATCAAAACCAACGTTATATAACCAAATTTTTGTGCAAATGATAAGCGTACTATGCTTCATAATGATTTATACACTTATTGACTAAAAAAATACGCTTAAATGTGCCGTAATTAAGCACAAGAAACACACTGGCAGTAACAAAAGTTATCATAAGAACTCCAGGACATATTTTGAGTTATCACAAGAACTCCGTAACATTAGAAAAATTGGGTATACATTTATTAGCCCGGGCTTTATGTTTGCAACTCTCCACTATAATTAGGTGATTATGTATAGCAACGAAGAAGATCACAAATGAAAAGGTCAATATGTACGAATTAGCAAATAATTTGGAAATTTTTCTCAAAACTACCGGATTTTTTTTAAACGGCGACGAAATATGGACTAAAAGATTTTTTCTGAAACATAATTCAATATGTAGGGCAAGCTTAATTATCAAAGTTTAATTTAGCACCTCAATCTCCCCATTTAAAGTTAAAAATAACCATTATTTACGCGAGTTCTCCAAGTATATAGAAAAGTTTTCCACAGAAATCCGTAACGTTTTCCAGGAACTCCGTGACAGTTATCATAAGAACTCCAAACAAGTTATCATAAGAACTCCATCCTTCGTGTAACACTTCCTCCCCCGTGAGTATGAATCTTGATCAGACTGCGCAGGCTGGTCTGTATCCATGCTGGTCGCAAACGCAGTAACATGTTTTTGTCATGGCGCGACTCAGTTATCTTTCAAACGCTTCAGTACAAAATATTGCTAATTTTCTATAACCAGTTAACAAGTGTAATTGCAATTGTAAACACTAGGATTTACAGCAAAGTATCTTGAAATGAACATGATTCTAAAATCGCTATAAATTAGACATATTAATGTTTAATGAAATTCATCCTCTATATCTCCTGACGTACATAATGCGCATGTTTCTAACTTCTTACAATACCCCTGTCTCTTCCAGATTCAAAATTTATTGGAACTCAATTTTATTTTTGCAAACACTGATCTGTATTTTCTAATGATTAAGATAAATAGACCTTTCATATTTTACTTTACACTGTACGTACAATTAGATGATAAAGGGGCATAGTGAAAAGGGATAATTCAGAAAACAAATATGATCGATTCGGCGTGGACTTTGATTTATAAATTACAAAAAAAATGAAACGATCTAGTATCCAACATTTGTTAAGTAATTTAGTGAATTTACACGGTCTTTCAATCGCTTTCTACGCCATTAGGCATCTTGTGTGAAACGTTGCGGTTTTCGTTGCTATTGGCCAATCAGAAGACTCGTTACAAAATATCGAACAGCTGATTGACAATGGCGTAGAAAGTAATCTAAAGACCGTGGAAAGGTTTGAAATTCGAATTTTGCGTGTATCAGATGCTACTGACGGTTGTGAGTGGTCCGACTTAATGTATTTAGTAATATTATTTAGTAAATTCAAGTAATTTTGACCCGTAGTCAGCTGACATACATGTAATAGTCTATATTTACGTACCGAATTGTTGTGCGGCAATCATGTCTACCAAGGATTTTTAGCACGAAGTAGCTCGTTTCCTGATAGATATTTCATGAACGGGAAGGGCTAGAGACTTGGGGTTGGTCTCATTTTGAAGCTTTATATAAACGTGAAATAGTGATAAAAGTTTTTTTTAATTGTCTGGCCAATTGTTTTCACAACGGCCCGGGAAATGAATCCCTTGCTCGTAGGCTCGAATCTGGAGTTTCCGGCCTTCTCTTAACTTATAGTATATTTTTAAAGGGGGTCATTATATACATTTATTTGTTGACACTTTTAAGATGAACACAGGTTTACTATTTCATGTTTAAATGTTGAATTCTGATTAGGCCGGTGCTAGGGGGCGTGGGCGGTAACTTGCACTTTCCAGTACCGTCCATGAACAGGCTCAATCAAACCGAGCCTGCAACATTTTCAATTTTGCCTTGTTGGGCTTTCTTTGGGGATTCTGTATTTACCTTTTTCATGATCACGTCCGTGTTATTTGTGCCGTGTGGCGGCTGTAAAAAGTCTCCCCGTACATTTAATAAATGATATTATATTTTCGATCCTTGAAGATCGTTCAGCACGACATTATTGTTGTGCTTGTGGTGTTTTTAGTTTCAACTTTTCGGCATTTTCTAGTTGGGTGGTTCCAATATTCCTACTTGAATAATGTTGAAACACCCTTAGGATATGTTGCCTGCTTTTTAAATTTGTCTTTTGACGTCTTATCTGTGATACGCAGGTTTCATAACCTCTGATCCCCTTTCAAAATTCCATTTTATTTAGTTCCGCCCATTGTTTTCTCGTTTAGGGCACACGCTTTTTATTACTTGGGGACCATACGCCGCTTTTCGTGGAATGGCACGGAAGTATCACATTGAAGGTTCCATGATAACCGCCGTATGAACACATCTGCGGATGTTTCTAAATTCAAAATTTTACTATTTCATGTTTAAATGTTGAATTCTGCTTAAGCCGGTGCTAGGGGGCGTGGACGGTAACTTGCACTTTCCAGTACCGTCAATGAACAGGCTCAATCAAACCGAGCCTGCAACATTTTCAATTTTGCCTTGTTGGGCTTTCTTTAGGGATTCTGTATTTATCTTTTTCATGATCACGTCCGTGTTATTTGTGCCGTGTGGCGGCTGTAAAAAGTCTCCCCGTACATTTAATCAATGATGTTATATTTTCGATCCTTGAAAGATCGTTCAGCACGACATTATTGTTGTGCTTGTGGTGTTTTTTAGTTTCAACTTTTCGGCATTTTCTAGTTGGGTGGTTCCAATATTCCTACTTGAATAATGTTGAATCACCCTTAGGATATGTTGCCTGCTTTTTAAATTTGTCTTTTGACGTCTTATCTGTGATACGCAGGTTTCATAACCTCTGATCCCCTTTCAAAATTCCATTTTATTTAGTTCCGCCCATTGTTTTCTCGTTTAGGGCACACGCTTTTTATTACTTGGGGACCATACGCCGCTTTTCATGGAATGGCACGGAAGTATCACATTGAAGGTTCCATGATAACCGCCGTATGAACACATCTGCGGATGTTTCTAAATTCAAAATTTTACTATTTCATGTTTAAATGTTGAATTCTGCTTAAGCCGGTGCTAAGGGGCGTGGGCGGTAACTTGCACTTTCCAGTACCGTCAATGAACAGGCTCAATCAAACCGAGCCTGCAACATTTTCAATTTTGCCTTGTTGGGCTTTCTTTAGGGATTCTGTATTTATCTTTTTCATGATCACGTCCGTGTTATTTGTGCCGTGTGGCGGCTGTAAAAAGTCTCCCCGTACATTTAATCAATGATGTTATATTTTCGATCCTTGAAGATCGTTCAGCACGACATTATTGTTGTGCTTGTGGTGTTTTTAGTTTCAACTTTTCGGCATTTTCTAGTTGGGTGGTTCCAATATTCCTACTTGAATAATGTTGAATCACCCTTAGGATATGTTGCCTGCTTTTTAAATTTGTCTTTTGACGTCTTATCTGTGATACGCAGGTTTCATAACCTCTGATCCCCTTTCAAAATTCCATTTTATTTAGTTCCGCCCATTGTTTTTCTCGTTTAGGGCACACGCTTTTTATTACTTGGGGACCATACGCCGCTTTTCATGGAATGGCACGGAAGTATCACATTGAAGGTTCCATGATAACCGCCGTATGAACACATCTGCGGATGTTTCTAAATTCAAAATTTTACTATTTCATGTTTAAATGTTGAATTCTGCTTAAGCCGGTGCTAGGGGGCGTGGGCGGTAACTTGCACTTTCCAGTACCGTCCATGAACAGGCTCAATCAAACCGAGCCTGCAACATTTTCAATTTTGCCTTGTTGGGCTTTCTTTAGGAATTCTGTATTTATCTTTTTTTTATCAATCTGGTCATATTTTTTCTTCCCAGGTCCGATTCTTTTGCCTGTGGTTATTCTTGCTTCGACGATTTGTTATACAGAAACACTGGGGCTAATTAGAAACTCGGACTTGATTGTAAGCCTCTTAAATTAGTAAACAGTGCCAGTCCAGGCTCATACTGACAACTCTGCCGAGACACAGACACTTCTAAAGGGTGTTGAGCTCAAAACGCATTTTGAACGTATCTTTCAATTTTTTTGAAAGTTTAATCTGAAATTGATGGCCAAGCATTATACATCTTTATGTAAATTTTGTATAAATTGTTTCCATTTCTTAAATCATTTGACATATGTATAATTCCTTTATAACAGTTATATGAGTAAAACACCATAAAACAGTCGTACTTTCTAGAGTCATTTTAAAAAAAATGTTCTCTACAAGAGAAATAAGGAATGCAATGTTATTGGAAAGATATTTTCTTTTATTTAAAACATTTTTAACTGACCATTATTCATATCACTACATATGATGTACTTTATACTTCACATGGTTTAACTAAATATATATCTTGAAGAGAACACACAGAATATTACACTGATAGATTATTAAACATTCGATTCGCCATGATTTCGTCTACAGATTGACAAAAGTCCTTTCCAAATCTCATGCTTAACCTAATCTTGAAGATCACAATTCACCATCGGAATTACTTTCACACATATTTGGATTTCTTTGTAGAGATATGTATTCACTACCACGATTGTTAACGTTAGTTCGGCCTTGACTTAATTCTTGTGTTGTGTCGACAATGACCCTTGCGCTCTGTGAAGATTCAGTGAGATATTCTGTTCTACGTGAATTCTCTAGATCTCGTTTTCTGCAATACAAAGAATGCTATGACTTATCATGTACAATATCATGTACAATACTTTAATTAGTCTTACCCATTTTTAAATATTCTTGTATTATTTATTTAAAGAGAAACAGTATTCATGTGTTTAACTTGTTTACGTTCATAATACAATACAAGGTAATGAATAGTAAGATACAATCAACTAGCATCCAATGCCATGTACTCATTTATCCAAGATTCTTTGTGCATTTCAAAACAACATGTTGGGTTCACTTGTTCAATATCCTTTCATTCTACATTATATTTGTTAGAAATTCATTTCTCAGTGCCGGACAAGATTTAGCAAACATTTAATAACAATTAGATAGACAGATAAATATAGCCATTGGTGCTTCAAATGTTGTTGTTCAGCAATGTTACTTGCAGTTGGAAACTTAGTGTTTGCTAATCTTGTACTATTTGCCATAATACCATTAAAGGGAATGTGTAAATGAGATTTATGACATTGACGACAGCGACAGATTTGTGTTGAGAAAAAAATCAAAGGTAGCTAGCAATACGAACCTTTTCTTCCTTATACACACGACACATACTATTATGATGACTATTGAAATAAGAACCCCAAACACTGCACCTACTATTTCACCTGTAAATAAAGCAGAAATATCAGCACTTTCGATTGTTATTTGGTTTAACAAGTATTTTACTTAATAGTTAACTATCATTTTATTGGACTCTGATTGGCACTTTAGTTGACACCTTCTTATACTTTATCGTCATTGTTAAATAGGGAGGATAAACTGTGGAAAGTTCTATCTATTGCACAATTTTTTCAATTAGAAGACTAAGCAAACATGATGAAAGATATATAAAATTTCACATTAGAATAAAGTTATATTAAACGTGTACATAATGGGAAACAGGAGAGGCAACTTTGTTTGGTTTTGCCTCTTTCATGTATACACTGTATAATATACACTTAAGATTTAGGTTTTGTTGGTATCTAGTCGATACAACATAGTAATACATTTTATTTCACACCTTACTGTATATATAAAAATTATGCACTTGCAGCATGATGTTCCAATAGATATCATTATTGGATTGCGCAACGGTCTAATGTTTCACTCCATTCACTAAAAGGTTTAATTAAAAAACCCATTAATTCATATTAACCCCTGCCCATCTGGGGTGGCAAACGGTAAAATAAATGCACTTTTTAGTCCCCAAATAGTTATCACTTTTCCGGCGCTGTCCCCTTTCAAAAAAATAAATAATGGGGTTGCAGGGGGAGGTTATGTGCCTTCTGCTAAGGGGTTTGAAGAGAGCAGTAGCCCCGCCAAGATTTTGAACTTGTGGTCAGATCGATTAGACTGTAAGGTGTAACCAACGCTGAAAAATCTTGACTGTATCTCGATCCAATGAGTAGTTGCAGCACTTTAAAATCAGTTGTGATTGAAAAACTCAACGCAAAATAGTGATTTCTGGCAATTTTGAGATGTTCCTCGTTGCCATGGTAACAGGAAATGTAAAATTGAGCATACCGTTACAAAGGCTATGGTCCAGCCAAGTTTAATGAATATTGAAGCATTTTATAGTTTCATAGCAATTTGAACTTAACATATGGCTTTTCAATGAAAACAGCCATTTTTTACAAAATGTTCATGCAGTAATATGGCTTTAAGGTAACGGTGGTGTATCGGATCCAATGTTATCGGGGTCATTTCCATTTCCAGAATCCAAAACACCTATATCAAATGCAATTCACACTTCATAGTTTAATAGCTTCGTTTTTATTTTAGCGTCTAAATGTATATCATATCCCATACAGTCTCGTAATCCAATATATATATATATCAAATGCTTATCGCGCTCCATCTAGCCTCATTTCCATTTTAAGGTCCCAAAGTTTATATCAATTCCTAATCTTACTTTAAGTAACAAAGTTTCAAAAAAATGTGGAATAAAGAGGTCATTATACATTGTTGAGTAACAATACTGGTTCTATTGGACTCGTACACAGCTACAAAACCTATACCTGCCTCGGTTAGCGTCTCGTCCAATATAGATTTGACGTACTCGTCCAATCGAATTTAGTATTGAACTCAGCAATGTAGCATTGTAACGGTATAAGAAAACAAAAACAATATGTGGGGAAATTAATAATCTATTGTTCATATGTTACAAAATTTGACAAAACATTAAAGGAACTCAACTGAGGTACAAAAGCCTAAAACATAAAAGTTTCATTCCTAAGATCAGCTAGGGCACTTAAAACAGAAATATATGCAAAAGATAGTAGAAATAAATTGACAGGTGTATTTTGAGCGCTTCTTAGTTCGATTCAAGTGAAAAGCGTTGCTTGAAAAAAACGGAGTAAGAGAACGATACGAAATTTTCACACTACTTATTAGTCTAGATCTACATCAAGTTGAAAAATTATATTCAGTCCCGTCATATAAGTCTAGATCTACATCAAGTTGAAAAATTATATTCAGTCCCGTCATGTCAAAAAAAAAAAAAACTCTTTTTTTCACGACTGTAAAATAACAGACAAGAAGCAAAATTAGCTAGCTTAGTAAATGGCAAGTTCTGTGTTAAAGCAATATTTGAAAGTTCGCACAAATCCCTTACCTGTCTTGTTGTTACCTGGCAGATCTGCAGGCTGTGTGGTGTAAACATGATCTAAAATTATAAATATACATGTATTCCATAAATATACATTCAAAATCAAAAATAGACTTTTAAAATATTTTGTTATTTTGATAAGTACATAGATACGGTTTAATACAAAATATGTGTGACAAAAAATAAAACACTCCATTATAACATGTCAATATCTGACGTATTCCCCTCCTAAACGTATGAAAAATGTCCGAATACACGCCCTTTATCCATTTGCACAGCATTTGTTCATAAAACAATGTTGACTTATATATGAATTAATATATATGTACATAAAGAAATACCAGATATGTTTTTATAATCCTTTTATTTATATTTTCAGCTTTTGTTTTATAGATTATAATCACATACAAGACTGGTAGACATTTATTTTCTCGGGGAAATAACATGTAGTGTTCTTTAAAAAGGTAATATTTACATAAATAAATATATGATTATTTGTAAATTTAAATCAATAAATAAATAAATATTTAATTTCTTAATTTCACTTTGATTTGGAATGATTTATTTTGTAAGCATTCTCATTAAGATTATAATTAAAAGACAAAGCATGTCCTGATCGTCATCAGACATCGCTGGGGTGGTTGTTACGTTAATTTTTATAATCATTAAATTGTTTTTACCATTTCACGAAATACAGGTGTCACGTGTGCGATGACCACTCTCATGATAAGTGTTCAATATTTCAATATTGGACTATTTGATTTGTTACAAATGCAAAGTGATGGCAATAACATGTATAATCTATTTACAAAAGATGAGAACAAGTTCTGGCAGAAATCATATTTTTGAAAGACTTCAGCGTGTGGCTAAACCGGTGGGTAGCGCTTGCTGTAAACTCATTCGAAAAAGAGAAACCGGAACATAATGTGAACAATGCAAAAAGTATCATGGTTTTTGTTTAAACAATTCCTTTGAGAACATCTTGAAGACAATAAAGTAAAATAAATTTACGGGTGTTGTTACCAATACCAAAAAGTGATACTTGGAAATTCTGAGTAAAGACTTGCAATGAAATATAATGTCAGGACAACTCAGAAGCTCATACATGGCCATGCTGAGATGGAGGTGGGCGCAGTTCATAGTCGCATCGAACGGAAACTTAGAATCAAATTTATATTATTAGTTTTAAAGATCGTTGACAGGTTATATGGCCCAATATAAACGGCTATTTGTAAATATAACCCGAGCCATTATAATACAGCAAACATCATTTTTTTTAGAGAAAAAAAAATTTCTTCATGAATCGACAGCAGCCGTGTATATAAAACTATATAAAAGTCACGATTACCCAATAAAAATGACGTTACAAACGTGCAGTATTAGAAATTCTCTTGTTAACTATGTTTGTTTGATTGAGTTTTACGTCACACCGACAAAGTATAGGTCATCTATGGCGACGTTCCAGCTTTACTGATGGAAGAAGACTTCAGTTGCCATTCCGTTTATTATTTCAGGCACGAACGGGCACCTAAGAACCACAGACGTTCCTTTAGCTATCTAGATAGCTTCCTCACATGAAATAATCCAAAGTCTCTGTTAGGATTCGAACCCATAGTGGTGAGGTCAAGTGCTTTGAAGTCAATATCCACGGACGCTCAAGGTTTTAAAACTTCTCGTCCGAGTTACCCATATGAGGGCATGATTTCTTCAAGAACTTTACGATATGGAGATCTATGAAGCATTAGACAGGGAAATACTTGTTAGAACAATATGACTTAAAACTTTTGATGTGACACTTTTAGTGTTTGCTAAATACCTTTTTGTATGTCATGTAGCAGCATATTAATAACATGACTGTTTATTATATTGAGAGTAATAATGAGAAAAATGAGAAAATTGACATTATATATCTAGATTCATGGCTATTTTCAATTAAATTTTGAAATGTTTTTTTTTTTAATGTTAAAGTACTGTGGAGTGAACAACAACAAAAAAGTTAAACAATGCTCAAACAGCTCTTTACATCCGGATTATTTATCAAACAGAGAACAAATATGCAAAGATAGCATCTACTGTGTTAGTCATGCAATAAAATTTGGTGGTCAAAATTGTAAAACAGTTATTAATCGACCAAAAACATATTAATTCTTTTACTTAAATCATTATACTTTTCTTCAAATCTATTAACATTTTTAATGTTTCGCTTATCTGAAAGTATGAAGCTCTTAAAACTTAAGAACTTGGTATTAGGATTGATGTTTTTTATTTGCATGGTTAATAATAGAAAAGGTAATAAATATTGTTTGCTTGAGCAGTATACTTAAATTGGTGAAGCCAATTTGACTACATGCTAAAAAAGTTTTATGTTTTGGAATGTTTGTAGTTTTTTTTTGTTTCATTTTCAATATTTTTTGTCGTCTTAAAACCTAATAACACTTTATTCCCAAAACCCTTAAATTAAATTTCTTTAGGAACATACACACCGAGTCCAATCGTTCACTATGTTTCACAGGCGGAGAACGCATGAAGAGATCAATTTTACGGGTGGAAAACCGATACTGTGGTAAGAAAATTGTCTTCAATTTCTTTGAAAATGCATATTTCACAAAACTTTATAGGCTATTCTGATTGCGTATGATTACTTTATCCGACAGGCAAAGTTTTGTGAAATATGCATTTTCAAAGAAATTGAAGACAATTTTCTTACCACAGTATCGGTTTT
Organism: Ruditapes philippinarum; assembly: GCF_026571515.1. Taxonomy (NCBI): domain Eukaryota; kingdom Metazoa; phylum Mollusca; class Bivalvia; order Venerida; family Veneridae; genus Ruditapes; species Ruditapes philippinarum. Next base: position 22,709 of record NW_026860526.1, on the reverse strand, counting down.
CAAAATTAGGCAAGCTGAAAAATGTAGATTTCCGTCGTAAGCAATGGCAGATAAATAAGCCATATAAAAGCTATTTATAGATTATATAATAAAACAGATCATATGTACTTTTTAGCTGGTGAATATGATGTGATATGCATTGAAAAATTAATATTGACCGAGGCGATATTAATTTTTTCAGTACATATCACATCTTATTTAATTTTTAACTTCTTTCGCCGTTTTGTTTGAAAAATCTGATAAATACAAAACAACTTTTTCTTGAATTTTGTTTTGAAAACTATCTAGCATGATAGAAAATGGTCTAACTAAGAAAATCAATCCGAACACCAATATCTTTAATTCAGTAATTAACGCTTACAGACGTTTAAAGAGTTGTTTACATGACGTCACAATGTAGCGCCAAACAGCGCGTGCTTACGCATAAATTACTGCGCGCTGTACAATTGCAGTTGGTAGCAAGCAAGGGGATTCGTTACCATTTTCTTTGATAATGAAATTAAATAAAAAGGTTATTTTTTCATTTTTCGTGAAATATGGTATATATTTTCACTCAACATGATAAAATGCCACATATTTTCACTGCGACTCCGTAAAAATGGTATTGCACGGCCGTGCATATATTTTGACGTGACGTCATTAGCGTTATAGAAACATAGTGTAAAGATGCGCTAAATGTTAGCGTTATACTATAGGCGCTTCAATGAAAAATGACTTTTTTCCACTTTAAACGGTCTTAATTTTGGGTATGTGATAAATAGAATATTAAATTCGTGTAAGTTCATTACTTATTTTATTGCACTCGTTGAATAAAATAATATTATGCTCGCCACAGGCTAGCATAATATAATTTATTCAACTCGTGCAATAAATTCAGTATTGAACTTACACTCATTCAATATCCTCTATATCTTTAATTCAGTCATTAACGCTGTACAGACGTTTTTTTCTTGCATCTCAGACAGGATTATTTACCGTTTTCACCGGTGCTAGAAAAGTCTGTCTTACACGTCCCATGTAAGACAAGTCGCGTGCGTTAAATGACGTCATTGACGCGCGCCTTTTATGAATGAATCGCCTTCTTTAGGATGACGTCATTTTTTCCGTTATGAATGAAGTTGTATGTTCATACGCTACCTATAAGAAAAAGGTGCATAATGAGAATATAAGTTTCATAATTTCTGCTTTCCGAAATAATCGACATGCAATATGCAAGAAAAAGAATCAAAACACCGGCTGTTGGTACAGACGTGAATATCTAGCTCTCGGTAACTGTTTACGGAAAACTCGGCAGAGCCTCGTTACCGCTGTAAACAGTTACCCTCGAGCTAGATATTCCGGTCTGTACCGGCAGCCGGTGTAAGATTCTTATAAGAGTTGTTTACGTGACGTCACAATGTAGCGCTAAATATCGCGTGCAAAACAAGACAATGATTATATTACTGCGCGCTGTACAATTGCAGTTACGTAGCAAGCAAGGCAGTTCGTAACCATTTTTCTTTGATAATGAAATTAAATAAAAAGGTTATTTTTCCGTTGTACGTGAAATATGGTATATATTTTCACTCAACATGATAAAATGCCACATATTTTCACTCGCCCTCCCGGCTCGTGAAAATATGTGGCATTTTATCATGTTTCGTGAAAATATATTCCATATTTCACGCAAACCAAAAAATATCCTCTTATTATTTCATGCTTTCCAGTGTTTTATTGTAATATATCAGATCATTATATTCTGATAAACCACTAGTGAAATTTATAAAAAATAATTTTCACTGTAGCCGGACTATCTGAATGCGGATGAAAAGAAAATCATAACTAGGTAGAACAAGTAGAGATTTTGATGCTAAAGCATCAAGTCGCCGGATAGAAAAATGATTGTATTATCATAAATATAAGAAAATATAAGTTTAATGGTTCAAGTATAAAAATAAGAGGAACAATGAGTTGAGTAATGTTTGCCACTGAGGCTAGTAAGGCAAGTTGCTATGCTTGGTAATTCTTTCTTCGTAATTTTACTTATATACATATACTGTTGTACCATACATTGAAATCCGTATAGGTTACTAGTTCAGATTCAGATAATTACCGACAAATAATTACCGATCATCGAATATTTGCAAAAGTGACGATGGAAATATATATGTTTTAATTATTACATGAAACAATACAATTTTATTGTAAAAGATGTTGTACATCATTATTATGTGCTATAGAAAAAATATATAATTTAGTTGGAAATCAATACACGTATTCCAATCGTTACATACGATATATAAAAATTACCGTTTAATTGCCTTTCCAGTGCGATAATCTCATCAACACAAAGATAGGTTTAATTATTTTTTTCTATGTATCTAATACGATTCCGGACCCCTGACGTCATAACCGTTTTTGGAAACCTGCGTGACGGAAACCACGGAATATTACCGAATCAACGATTACCATTATATATTTTCAATAATGTTGCCTTTAAGGGCATAACATTATTTGGGATGTTCAACCTAAACTTAAACAAATTGAACTTTCTTGTCGAATGTTTGACAGAAAGGGCCAAGTTAACCCCCTTACCAAGAAGAAAGGAAAAGGTTTTGAATAATGTATTTTTAATGTAAACAGGTTTCTCTAATGATTATAAAAGTATGAACCTGATTAATGAAAAATAACTTATGTAATTATCTGTACAAAATACAATTGATTTATACATCTTATCAGTTACCACCATTAACAAGTTACCTGTCTATTATCAGCAATCTGTAACTATTAATAGATTTTAATACACGATATACAACATATATAAACATGTAGTCACGTGATTCTTTATCGAAAGACCAGGGGGCATTTGTTTATAATTAGATAAAATAATGTAACATAGGTCTCATAAAAATAAACAACCAAATAATTCTAGTGTCATTTTCAAATATCATTCATGATTTATATATTATAAAATAGCAATGCTTGACCACACAGAAAAAAGTAAAAGTATCTCTAATATTCAATGACTGATCCTTGGGATACGTTATTGAATTCATTTTATGAAAATTGTAATGTTGCTTTTAAGACGTCAATATGTGCATATTTCATTCCACTGAGCAAAAGTTATCATATGTTTGATTTTTTGTGATTTACTGAATAAATAATTGTTGTCTTTAAACTGTTCAATGTTTGATATGCTTTATTTTTCAGATTTTAAGGGCTTCTCCTACCATAGGTATAATTTTAAACTATTACAAATATAGTCGCCGGTTTCTACCGGCGACTAATAACAAGCAGAAATAAATGCCGCCTTACGTAAATTTTGCTCCTTAACCCATTAATTCATGAGCATTTTGTGAAAAAAAAGGCTGTTTTCATTGAAAAGTCTCCCGTTACAAGTTCAAATTGCTATAATACTATCAAAACTGCTTCAACTCTAATCAAACTTGGCACAAATGTTGACTGGACCATTGCCCTTGCAACAACATGCTCAGGCTATAATTTTCTGTTACCATGGTAACGAGGGGACATCTCAAAATTGCCAAAAATCACTATTTTGCGTTGATTTTTTCCATCGAAATTGATTTCAAAGTGCTGCAACTTCTCAATTGATTGAGATAGAGTCAAACGCTTTTCAGCGTTGGTTACACGTTACCTTATGATCAATCTCCCCTCACAATTCCAAAATTTTCTTGGCGATGTATCTTTTGATTGGGGGCCGCGCCGAAAAAGAGGTCACTTTTTTAACAACATTTCTCAAACAAAAACAAGTGTTGGGGGCCTAAATAAGGCATTTTTTCATCATTTGAGACAACAAAAAAAGGCGTGGGGGTGAAAAAGGCGTTAAAAGGCGTGTATATAACGTAATGGGTTAAGGAAAAGAAAGTCGAGGTCTCCATACATCATGTTATAGAGGATATTTGTTTAGTTCAGTGTAAGATCCGAATTTATTACATGCTTTTCGGTGGTTTATAGAGATATATCAGTGACATTAAACTGGTAATTTCACTGTTTGAAACAATGAAATTACCACTTTGATAATTTCACTGTTTTGAATTTAAGCCCCTTACGTTGTTTCAGTGAAATACCAGCGTGCACAGTACTGGGTACCAACTTAATGACGAGACGTCGTAAATGACGTCACGTTGTATTATTATTTGGCGCGCTTTTCATTCAGTATTAAGTTAAATGTCTTTTTAAAACGCTTCTTTGCATGTAATAAAAAGAAACTTTTGTTAAGTTTAGTGTAAGATTGAAATATATTTCACCTTGTGAACACCAAAAGTTCATATTTTTATATTCCATTTGGTGCTCACTCGGTTAAATATAAAGAGGATATTCAAGTTTTTTCTATAAATACATAATTTATTTTCATCGAGTGGTATGAAAATAAATATTTCATGAGTGGCGGTAGCCACGAGTGAAATTAGTGTAATTTTCATGCCACAAGATGAAAATAAATCATGTATATAGAAAAAAACTTGAATTATCTGTTTATTATATACATTTTTCTCTTTTTTGCGATAAAATTTCAAAGACTTTCCCTTATATTTTGTGTACTGGCAGAATTTAAAAGAAAGTAGTCCGGCAAGACACCAGTGAAAATACGGAAAATATGTTTCACTGCAGTGAAAAATAAATTTTTACAGTGAAAATACGGAAAATGAAAATACGCATTTTATTTCATCAATATTTCTCAATATTTCATTTATAAGTATATAATAAATTCCGATCTTACACTGAACTAAACAAATTTCCTCTATATATTTCACCGAGTGGGCACCAAAAGGTATATTTCACGAGTGGCGCAACCTCGAGTGAAATATGAACTTTTGGTGTTCACAAGGTGAAATATATTTCAATCTTACACTGAACTATACAAATTTTCTTTTTATTACATGCAAAGAAACGTTTTAAAAAGACATTAAACCTAATACTGAATGAAAAGCGCGCCAAATAATAATACAACGTGACGTCATTTTCGACGTCACGTCATTAAGATGGTACCCAGTACTGTGCACGCTGGTATTTCACTAAAACAACATGAGGGGCTTAAATTCAAAACAGTGAAATTATCAAAGTGGTAATTTCACTGTTTCAAACAGTGAAATTACCAGTTTTATATCACTGATATATTTCTATAAACCACCGAAAAGCATGTAATAAAAAAATGTAACAAAATTAGAGAAATTTAACAGAACTATATTTCAAAATTGATGATGTGACGTCATGATGTGATGATGTCACAAAGGAGAATGCGCGACGTTACCCGGCAAAATCAGTAAAATACTTAAAATCACTTAAAAAGCATGAAATAAAAAGAATATTTATTTGTTTTACATATAAGATTGAAATATATTTCATTCGTGAACACCAGCAAATATATTTTCACGAGTGGCTACGTCACGAAAATATTGCATCTGGTGTTCACTCAGTGAAATTATATTTCAATTTTACATGCAAAACAAACAAATATCCTCTATATATTCACCAGCTTAAAATTCCATTTTATAATATCCCGGAGAGGTGATATGAATACTGGAATCAAGTTTTTTATATTAACCGAATCTGCGTTTTGTAACATGTCTCGTACTTTTGATGACAAATTGACAACATTTGAGTTATTTGATAGATCATGTCTTTAACAACTTAGAATAGTTGTTAAAATTGCAGTTTTGACTCTTATCGCCGTGTAACTTTAACCAATATTTTGCTATCCTTGCATATCTTTCAATATACAGAGGAAATGTACCTTTTTCAGCATACGATGATAGAGTATTTGTTGACATTTTAATATTTGTATATAACCATCTACAAAATTTTCTCTCCACGCTTTCAATATTTTCTGCTTTGTTAAAACCCCATACTTCACAATTATAATTCAAAATAGATAAAACATAAGCATCGAACAAATTGAACATAATTTCTATAGATTTGTAATGTAAAGTAAAGAATGCATTGCCCTTAAGGCTTTTCCACTATGGGTATTCGTTGCTGGTACAGTAAGTAAGTAAGAGTAAATGAACCGCCACTAGAAAATACAATTCCTAAATTAATTGACGAGCTATAGACTGATTCATTTTTTTTATAAAAACAATAATAAGTAAAAACAAACAAAAGCAAAGGAAAACCATTAAATAACTGCGATCAACAGAAACACTTATAAGAACATCGTTATACTATAACTGATGAACAAAGAGAATTCTCTCAATTGTATTTTAAGTTTTCTCTTAAAACCGGAAAATGCCACAGTTGAACTCACTTTTTATCACAAACATAAAAGGGTCATTATGCCCTGGAAATGAATTTATTCTTATTTCTCACAAGCTTTTTATGTAATTTATAATAAATTCCGTGCAAAAAGTAACTCATAGTCAAACTACCTGAATCATATTTTTCTTTTGTTGCTTTTAGCAATAACATTTATATAGTGATTTTGCATGGAAATCAAATACTACGATTTTCATTTTTCTACTTTCATGACAAATTATTTCACATATTTAACTCTACTATCTTCAGGTAACAGGCATTAATATTTCTTACTTTCTAAAACTCAGATGTGCTATTTCAAAAAGAAGACAAATTTATTCGTTTTCTGAAGCATATATGTGCCCTTTAAATAGGTACGTAGAATGTTTCTCAAGTGAAACTAAATTGTTGCTTACGTGTTTTGGTAGTTTTACGGTTAATAAGAAATCCGTTACAAATTGAAAACAAAGCACTGAGATATAAAGATACACCACTGAGAGACATATTTACAACCTAAAAGTCAAATATCTTCAGCTTTTGAATACATGATGGTTAGTAATTTTATATCAGATTCAACCTGATAGTGATAATAAAAGTAAACACTGTACAATTAGATAATAAAGAGGGCATAGTCAAAAGGGATAATTCAGAAAACAAATATGGTCGATTCGGCATGAACTTTGATTGATAAATGATAAAAATGAAACGAACTAGTATCCAACATTAGTTCAGTAATTTAGTTATTCTTGCTTCACTGTGTTGCAAGCTCTACAGTACGGTCGCAAATGTGTGGATGGTGCACTGTCAAATTATTATCGCAGGGCTCTGAGCTTTTTTTACACTTCTATCTAGGATTTGAAAACTGTTCTGATATATAACAGTACAGTTTTTTTTCCACTTGATTCATGTAGGAAAAAGCTCGATTTATATATAACAGATGAGTTCTTTTTGCACCTGCTATATATCGGTTGAGTTTTTTACGGAGGTTCAAAGGGGCATAGGGTCAAATGGTGCATGGGGTAACACATTCAAGAAAAAACAAAACAGAAAAAGAAAAAAAGAGCCGGTTGGACCTGGTGATGCTCCACGAACAGGTTTTGGACACAGATTGATATCTCTTGTAGTCCCGGAAAAAGTTCACAGTGTAAAAATGGACAAAGGGCAATAACTCCAAAATTAGGCAAGGCAGAGTTACGTTTCTTTCGCGAAGCACTTCAACTCAATGAGATTTATCTATCTACAAAGTTTCTTGTTGATATCTCTTATACTATTAGAGTTTTGTCCGGGACAAAGATCACAGATTAAAAATAAACATAAGGCAATAACTCCAAAATAAAGCGAGGCAGAGTTACGGTTCTTTTACACTGCACTTCTACCCAATGAGATATATCTACAGTGATATCTCTTGTGGTTTAAGAGTTAATAGTTACATTCCCTTTTTTTTCTTTTTTTTGGCAAACAGCGAAAACACATTTTAACGGCTGCGCTCACTGACTTATTATATATAGCTAGCTGTGAGGTAGCTGTGACGTCCTTTAGACAGGATTATCTGGTATTGGTTCATTTTATCTGGGGTTTCCATTTAAAACTTATAAGTGATTTCTGTAATAAAAAAAATAATGATATTGCGATAAAACAGACACTCGTAAGTAACCGGGGTATAACAGTGGCTGGAGCGATATCTCGGGATGTTTCTGATGTCTCGGGCTTACGGCTTCGACAATTTCTTTGGCAGCAACCAGGTTTTCAATAAAACGATTTTTGTAATAATTTATTGCAAAACTAGTTGCGATTGTAGCAACGCTATATGTCGCAACGCCGCTATATGTCGCAACTAACGCTAAATGTCGCAACGCTGACGCTATATGTCGCAATCAACGCTATATGTCGCAATCGCCTACCGCTAAATGTCGCAACGTTGCCGCTATATGTCGCACAAAAAATCGATTGCCGCTAAATGTCGCAACCCCTTGACGCTAAATGTCGCACTTGGTAGGAAAGTAACAGATGTAACTGAAACAAAAAGTAAGTGTTAAAACATTTAAAGTTTATAACATTTACACATGAAAACATATCCTAGTAAGCAAACAAAAGTTGTATTTCGCGGTCTATGGCAAAAACCTTGTATGGCCATAGAAACGGTTTTTGATAAAAGGGATGGATTTGGTTCTCAACCACGGACCAGGTGTGAGATCAAACTTTCTCTTTGAGGATGTCTTTCTCACAAAATGCATCAACAAAACCATTTTGATATACATGTATATTTGTTATATTATTTGACATAACTGAGCAAACCGCTTGTTAATGCTAAGGGGGAACTATATCTTAATATATATTTTATATTATACCTGTTCATAATCTGACTAGATAGGCTTAACTACGTGTAAGTATTAAATAATACCCATTTGATCTGTTGATCGATATTCGTAACTATGCGGTGTATTGATTTAGGTTTATGACAGAATTTTTATACTTTCATAACTTTTTATATTTATCTCAATATTTCTTTGGGAACATTAATGAATCAATATACTATGGAATTGCCAAATGTTGACTGCCTACTGCTTTACTGTCAACTGCTTACTGTCAACTGCTTACGGCTTACTACTTATTATTCAACTGCTTATAGCATTAAAATAAAAGATGGACGACCTATTACAACTATATTGGTCAAAAATATTCAGTTGCCAAAATAGTTGCCGTTCTGGAGGTCAAAACACAATATAGTGCAGTGGTATAAGGCCACTTCCAACAGCCTTGATGTTGGTTAATTTCACTAAATCGTGAAATTTTGCCGCCCCATTTGTCGGAACAGACGCGCAGGTTTTAAAGGCATACTAGGCATCCATTTGGTCTTCATGAAAGAAAATTATAAAATAAGAATTTTTATTACTTTATGCGTTTAGAACCGTTCTACGGTAGTCTTTACAATGGAATCCCTGTTTAAGGGATAAATTATTATCGAAAGTTGTTTTTAAAATTAAAACTTTTTTTTGTTTGCTTGAAATTTTAAACCGGTTCAACCCCTTTTTTGTGGGAAAAAGGCATGTTTTGCCGAAACAATTTTTGCTTTTGCATTGGGGGCCCAGCCTGTAACCCGCACTTTGGGGTTTCCCACTTTTGGGGCAATGCTAAGGGGACTTAAATTTTAAAATTTTTTTTATATTTCCTGTTTAAAAATTGACTTGGCAAATCGGAAAATTAAAATTTCCATTTTATTTTTTGATCGATATTCGACTATGCGGGGTATTGATTTTTGGTTTAGACAGAATTTTTTTAATTTTTTAACTTTTTTTTTTTATTCAATATTTTTTTTGGGGACATTAAAGAAACATTACTATGGAAAATTTCCAAATGTTGGCCCACTGCTTACTTCAAAAGCTTCGTAACTGCTTACGGCTTACTACTTATTATTCAATGCTTATAGCATTAAAATAAAAATGGACGACCTATTACAACTATATTGGTCAAAAAAATATTCAGTTGCCGAAATAGTTGCCGTTCTGGAGGTCAAACACAATATAGTGCAGTGGTATATAGGCCACTTCCAACAGCCTTGATGTTGGTTAATTTCACTAAATCGTGAAAATTTGCCGCCCCATTTGTCGGAACAGACGCGCAGGTTTTAAAGGCATATCTAGGCATACCATATGGTCTTCATGAAAGAAAATTATAAAATAAGATTCTTTTACTTTAATGCGTTAGAACCGTTCTACGGTAGTCTACAATGGAATCCCTGTTTAAGGGATAAATTATTATCGAAAGTTGTTAAAATATTAATACTTTACTTTGTTTGGCTTGAAAATATATAAACTCAGGTTCAACCTCTTTATGTGGCAAAAAGGCACTGTTGCGCCGCATAAAAGCAATTTTCGCTTTATGCATTGCGCCTAGCCGTGTAACACCGCACTTTGGGGTCAAACGCACTTTGGGGTCCGACCCCAAAGTGCGTTACACTTCGCACCGCACTTTGAGGTCAAACGCACTTTGGTGTTAAAATCGAGAAATTGACCCCAAAGTGCGTAATTATGCTACATATCAACGCACTTTGGGTTCAAAAGTTCTGAAGGTGTCAAATGAGTTCTGCTTAAATACTGAGTTCTGACTTATTTTCGATCTGCGACATTGAAATATTTGAGACGGAGTTAAAGATGGCGGTTTGATGCTTAAGTGATAAAAGTTTCATTAATTTTACCATCTGAAATATCTAAAATTGTGTCCATATAACAAAGTACTCTAGTACATAATTTGTTTATGTATCCTAAAATTAAAAGATGCTGTAAGAAATATCATGTTCTGTCAGTCATTTACTTGATAACTTTTGTGCCATATTAAGCCCCATTTTAAATAAGATGGGGATAATAAAATGCAGTTAATATTTTTCCTAAAAAAACCTATAAAATACTCTATTGCAATGTTCTGGTGAAATGTCCAGTTTCTAGATCAGACTATAAATAGTGATTTTTACAAAGACATTATTAAGTTTATCAACAAACTTAAGTTTTTTGTAAGCTCTGTAACAACAGTTCGCTAGAGGCTTTATAATGGGAAATCTTACATACTTCTTTAGAAAGGGCAAACATGAATTTTTGACGTTTAAATAATAGTATCAGAGGTATTAAAGATACTTGTTACCTGAATAAAGTTACGATAAATGTGAAAAATTGTCACAAAAGTTGCAAAATATAAACAATATAGTATTTGACTTCCATATAAAATACTAATTCACTATAACTGTACTCCTTGCCAAAAAGCAACAGATGAAAAGGATGGTTCAGATAATTGGCAAATGAGTAACTTTTTTGATACTATTGAAGTACACCAAAATTAAAAAAAGCTTAAGAAATACAAATAAAAGCACAATGGGCCTTTAAAACGTTATTTTTATAATATCGGGGTGATCGGGACCCCACCATCCCGTCTGGGCCCCCCCACCCCAATGAGAACTTTACATTATTGTATTTTCTGATCGCAGATCAGGAAATACAATGCTGACATTCAATCTCTGGCACAGCGCTTCACGACAAAACTAACAACAAGTAGTTCTCAAAACAGCTTAAAATTAGCGATGTAAAAGAAAAAAAAATATTTTGCTACAAGTATCAAACAAGTTTACAACGCATTAAAAGTTTGAAAGTAGTGTTGGCTTATAGAATTGTCAATAAATGCACAATCACAAATTACACGGATGAATATCATTTCAATAAATGAAAATGCTATTTTTAGTGATGTCGATTACCGAATTCTTCAGATAAATTTGACTGTCGAGTAGTGGAATATATACATGTCAGACTGTTTTGGCGAGAAGATTTTTGCTAAATCATTTACATCATAGTTAAATAACAGGTTTATCGTGAACAAAATACCTCGAAATTAATAAGGATAACAAAGTTGAAACCCTAAAATTCTATAGAATTATTTGAGTTTATTCAGGTTTTCTTCGTATACTTCCCGTGGTGCAGGGGTAACGTGCTCGTCAAGGTGCGAGAGGTCTGGGGTTCAAATCCAGTCGAGAAGCCACGATATGCAAGGATAAAGTGTGGCTGTCATAAGAAAATGAACATAAATGATTTTTGATGCAACTCTGGTCATGCATAATTCCGTACTATCAAACTCAAACTGTTACAGTAAAAAAAAATCTAAACGCAGTCGCTGCATCTCGGTGCCCTGCAGGATGAATTATAGTATATAAAAATAAACTTACACAGGAAAATAATACAGATATACAGTACGATTTAGTTGCAAAGATCAGAAGATACCACAGAGCTTGCAGCCCTTTGATTATGAATGTGTGACTACTTAAACAATAAATGATATGTGTGTGTACTGCCTGTACGGACTACTACTTAAGGCCGGATATACACCTAATCAAGTTTCTTAAATGTCACATTTAGATAAGCTAAATAAATGGCCATTTCAACCTATATTCAGGCACAATTTTTACTGAAATGACTTATTAAGATTTACCAGAATTTATACCTTTGTCTATGCTAAGACTAATATATTTCTATAAAATGTAAAAATAAAATGATGAAATAAGTTGAAAACAATGGAGTTAATGAAAGGTATACATTCTTTTGAAATAAATGGAAAATGTAAGAAAAATGTATTTTGAGCTTATTAATTGATACAAATTCTTTATTTGATGAAAGTTCTTCACTCTTTTAAAATCCCTATCGATTCTACTATAATTCAGGACACATATATTTCCTCTATTCAATACCTTCATTTTTGTTTACCATTGGCTTTGACTACAATATATTATTTGAAACATCATGAGAATTCATTTTATTGATTGAATTTTTATGACCCAAAAATTTGGTCGCTTGTCTGATGTTAAAAAATGCATATGTACCTGTTTAACGCACTTTGTATTTCAAAATTGGACCCCAAAGTACGTAATGCACTTTGGGGTCGAACCCCAAAGTGCGGTGTGAACCCGCTTATGCGACAGGGCTTCTATGCGGCGTCACAGTGCCTTGTAACACCGCACTTTGGGGTCAAACGCACTTTGGGGTCCAACCCCAAAGTGCGTTAAACTTCGCACCGCACTTTGGGGTCAAACGCACTTTGGGGTTAAAATCGAGAAATTGACCCCAAAGTGCGTTAATATGCTACATATCAACGCACTTTGGGTTCAAGCGGTCTAATAAAGGTGTCATCTGAGTTCTGCTTAAATACTGAGTACTGACTTATTTTCTATCTGCGGCATTGGAATATTTGAGGCGGAGTTCAAGATGGCGGTCAATACTTTATGATGCTTTAGTGATAAAAGTTTCATTAATTTTACTACTTGAAATATCTAAAAATTGTGTTCATATAACAAAATTACGGTGGCATAAAAGTGACATTTGCATTTTTTTATTTTTTAGTTTTGTATACATATTTTATTATAGTTTTGCATACATATTTTTTCAGTTTTGCATACATATTTTTTAGTTTTGCATTCATATTTTATTTTTGTTTTTCGTACATATTTTATTTTTGTTTTTCATACATATTTTAGCCAATCAAAACAGCCTTCAAAACTCATAACAGCCCATAGGTGAGTATAAATTTAGCATAGTGGTTTGGTCCCATTTCGGCCCATTTTTGGAATCGGCCCAGTCGTTTTTGGCCGTGCAAGTCTGGTTTCGGCCGACCCTTTTCGGCCCATTTTTTATATTATTTGATTTTATATAATTATTGTTTTTATTATTATATACTATTATATTAGTGTCTATTTGGAAAGGGCTGTTGATTGGTGATCAGTTATTATTCCATGAATATGCACCACTCAACCCCATCCCCTGAGAATTGAGAATTATGAAACTCAATTCTTTAGCACATCTAGATAATGTGCAGAACTTATATGCCAGGTGTGCCGGCTCAAGGTCGGGGTCACACCTTCAGGTCAAAGGATAAAGACTTGGGTTTCATGTCCGCTCCTTATCTCCGAAACCCCATGAAGGATTTTAAGGCACCTTGTGACAAATGTTAACCACATGCTGACGATATGCAGAACCTTTCTTTGGGTTACCGCGGACTATATATTTATATATATATATACTAAAGTGTTGTTATTTTTTGATACCTCCAAAAATGTAAATGTTGGTATTTGCAAATGGCATTTGCAAATGGGGTACTGTAATTTACAGATGGCGGAGTGTTTGAAAATGGTGTTTTACAAATGATTTAATTATCCAAACCTCTACTTTGCAAATGGCGTCATGTAAAAATATGTACGAAAAAAAAATATGTACAAAAAAACTAAAATAAAATATGTATGCAAACTAAAAAAGAAAATTTATGCAAAACTAAAATAAAATAGGTTTGCAAACTAAAAAAGAATTTGTCTTCAAAACTAAAAAAGTATGTAATAAAAAACTATTCAAAACTAAAAAAAATATGTACGACAAACAAACAAAAAATTTGGACGAAAAACAAAAAAGTATAAAAAAAATTACAAATGTCACTTTTATGCCACCGTTCAAAATACTCTAGTAAAGAAAGTGTGTATTCCTAGAATTAAAAGATGCTGCGAAAAATATCCCTTTCTTATCATTTACTTGATAACTTTTGGTGCCATATTGAGCCCCATTTTAAACATGTTGGGAATGAAATAAAATGCAGTTAATATTATTTTCCAAAGAACTATAAATATACTCTATTGCAATGTTCTGGTGAAACATCAAGTTTTTCGATCGGACTATAAATAGTGATTTTTACAAAAGCATTATTAAGCTTATCAACAAACTTAAGGGTTTTTGTAAGCTCCGTAACAACCATTCGCCAAAGGCTTTTTTATGGGAAATCTTACATACTTCTTTAGAAACAGCAAACATGAATTTTATTATGTTAAAATAAGGGTATCTGAGAAATGTAAGATGCTTGTCACCTGAATAAAGTAACGATAAATGTGAAATTATTTGTCATAAAAGAAGTCAAAACACTGTATAGTATTTAACTTTCATATTAAATACTAATTCACTATAACTGCACTCATCATTGCCAAAAAGCAACAAATGAAAAAGATGGTTCAGGTAATTGGCCAATGTGTATTTTTTGAATAATATAGAAGAACATCAAAATAAAAAAGCTTTTAAGAAAATCAAATAAAAGCATTATTTTTAACACTCGTGGGGATCGATACCCCACAATCCCCTCTATGCCCCCAGTGAGAATTTAACATTATTCTGAAGCTCCGCTCTTAATGTGCGACTACTTAAATAGTTGATATTTTAGTACTGCCTGTACGGACTACTACTTAAAGCCGCATCTACACCTAGTCAAGTTTCTTATATGTCACATTTAGCTGAATTAATGGCTCTTTCAACATATTATAAGGCACATTTTTTTACTGAAATGTCTAAGATTTCCCAGAATTTATACCTTTGTCTATGCAAAGACTATCATATTTCTATAAAATGTGTAAATAAAAACGGGAAAATAATGCTTTTAGCTAAAAACAATCGAGTTAATGAAAGGTGTACATTCTTTTAAAATATTTGCTGAAAAATATTTTAAGCTTATTAATTGATACAAATTCTTTATTTGGTGATTTATTTGGTGACAGTTCTTCACTTACTAATCAATACCATTTAAATCCCTATTGATTCTACTATTATTCAGAGCACATGTTTGTGTCTATTTAATATCTTGATTTTTTGTTTACCATTGGCTTTGACTACAATATATTATTTAAAACATAATGAACATTAATTTTCTGTGACCCCAAAGTGCGGTCGTTTGCCTGATGTTAAAAAATGCATATGTACCTGTTTAACGCACTTTGGGGTCGAAATTGGACCTCAAAGTGCGTAACGCACTCTGGGGTCGAACCCAAAAGTACGTAACGCACTTTGGGGTCGGACCCTAAAGTGCGTTTGACCCCAAAGTGCGGTGTTACAGTGCCTTTATTCGGCTGCGAAGCATCCAAGTCTTATATGATTTTATATAACATACATGATTTACTGCGGCACTACACGATTCCCAATAAAAACACAAGTAAATAAAAAATGTCTCGTACATAATTTTAACACTTTGGGGCACAATTTAAATTTCTCGCATTGTTGCAACACATTTTTATTTTTCATTTTTGTCAAATGAAAAGAAAGTATTTTCTCATGTCCGTAAACATCCAATGGACTGGACGATTTCAGATTTTCATGAATAGGGGGTAGGTAATCGAGACTAAATATCATGGAACTAGACAACAAGTAGAGATTTTGATGCTAAAGCATCAAGTCGCCGGATAGAAAATGACTGTATTATCATAAATATAAGAAAATATCAGTTCATGTATAAAGAAAAGAGGAACAATATGTTGTGTAATTGTTTATTCACAATAAAACATCATATGTAAAGCAAACTTGCTTAGCATTATTGTCAAGAAACTGCTATGATTATTAAATAAGCAAGTATTGTCTGGCAATATTGACCTTAGACTCATTAATTTCCGGGAGGTGTTTCGTTAGTTTACGTAACTTATTATGATTTATGCTAAAGATTTTATTGATAGTATAGATCTCGATATTAAATCAATTAATATTGCTCGATTGCGTACAGGCGGTAAGTAGGACGAAGTTGTGACCTAGTAGGTCAAGTTCGAATCTTTAAAAATCCCTTTTGCAGTTTTCATAAAACTATCTTTTTTTATTATTTCTGTTAAATATATATGAAACATAAGTTGATAAATCGTGTTTCATTTCTAGCATTTTTTTATTTCATAATTTTGATTAATTTTGTAAGGCGAGTGATATTCTTGTAATTCTACTTGTAATTCTATCTTATACATTTACCGTTATACCAGACATCGAAATCCGTTTTGTATAGTTCAGAATCCGATACGCCAAATAATCAACGGTCATCGAATATTTGAAAATATATATGTTTTAATTATTGCATAAAACAATGCAATTCTACCGTAAAAGTGGTATCTGCGTAAATTTTTCTTGCGCTATCGAAAAAATAAATTATTTAGTTGAAATCAATATTCTTGTCATTACATACGATATAGTAAACGTTTAATTGCTTTCCAGTTCGATAAAATATTAACAAAAAGATATTTTATTAGTTTTCTTTATTGTGTATCTAATTCATCCGTCCTACAGTTTTGGTAACCTGCGCGACGGAAATCGACGGAATATAACGAAGACGACGATTACCACTATTTCAATAAATGTGCCTCTTTCGCATAAATCTATTTTGTTTTGTTCAACCTAAACTAAACTTTTGAACGCTGACAGAAAGGGCCACGTTTAACCCTATAAAAAGGTTTTGAAAACTTATTTAATTCTTTGATGTGCAAATTATGAGTACATTGTATACAGACCTTTCTAATGATATAAAATATGAAACTGATTAATGAAAGATAACTTTGTAATTATTTATACATTACATCTAACCAGACACTTTCCAACTAATCACAAGTAACCAGCAATCTGTTACTATTAATAGATTCTACAACACTAACATACAACGTGTAGTCACGTGATTCTTACAATAGAACAGGGAGAATCTGTTTATAATTAGATAAAATTATGAAATATAACAGGTCTCATAAGATATAAACAACCAAATAATTTAAATGTGTCATTTCAAATATCATTCATGATTTATCAATCATAAAATAGCAACGCTTGACACTTAGAAAAAAGTAAAAGTATCCCTAAATTCAATGACTGGTCCATAGGGATACGTTATTAATTCATTTTATGAAAATTGTAATGTTGCTTTTTAAGATGTCAATATTTGTATATTTCATTTCATTTAGCAACGGTACTTTATTTTTGATTTTTTAAGATTATGAAACATAATTGTGGTCCATAATTTTTCAGTAATTGATTTGCTTTTATATTCAGATTTTAAGGCCTTCTCCTACCATAAATATAATATTAAACTGTTACAAATATAGTCGCCGGTTTCTACCGGCGACTAATAAAGCTCAGGAAATGATGACGCATAGAATCTTGTTACCTGACCTGTCTGGATCTAAAGGGACACTGTTTTGTATTGGACAAACACGCAAACTGTGTTACATTCTCATAATACAAAATGTATATCTGAAACTATCCATCTAATTTTTTTGCCTTAAAACTAGAAAACAAGTTCGTTATGAAAAAATGTATATTTTTTATATTTAACGCATTAAAGTTTTTGATCAGACCCGTTACAATCAAATAAATCGTGTGATAAGGAAATATTTTACTATTATAATTATACTATAGTAACGATT
This sequence comes from Ruditapes philippinarum, assembly GCF_026571515.1. Lineage (NCBI taxonomy): Eukaryota > Metazoa > Mollusca > Bivalvia > Venerida > Veneridae > Ruditapes > Ruditapes philippinarum. The sequence continues at coordinate 4,765 of NW_026860526.1, read as the reverse complement.
CCCCTTTAACCCAGTAAAATGTTAAGATCAGATTGTAATTTATAACTTCGTGGTGTAACATAGTAATACATTTTTTTGTTTTTTACATGCTGTTAAGCAATTTGGTAAAACTCAACAGCTGCCTTTTAAATAACAGTTTTTCATGCCTTTCCATCAAACAATTGTTTCGCAGCCATTTTACGCTTGTATAATTATAAATATTATATTAAAGTATCACGTTTCTGTTATACACAGGTGATGTTATTGTGACGTGTGTGCTTTTCATTGGTCAGAAAACTGTTTGTGGTGCTAAGGGCAATGCTTCAAATAGACCGACGGTGCGGAATGCCTGGGTTACATACAAGTTGTTTGAAATTTGTTCAAATTCGCATAATAAATGAAAAAGTTATGGAGCGGACAAGAATTTGACCTTCAAGTGTGACCTTGACCTTGACCTTGACGCGGTAGGGACCTAGATGCTGCATGGGACACAATATCTAATGCCGGTGAACATTTGTGTGAAGTTTGATCAAATTAGCATAATAAATGAAAAGTTATGGAGCGGACACGAATTTAACTTTTGACCTTCAAGTGTCCCGCTACCAACTATTTTGATTTGTGTTGTCCGTTCCACTGTATTAAATAGTAATAAGACACATCACGCGGTAACGATATGAATTCACGCGGCTTATATTAAATTTCATTTTGTTACCGATATAACCTCTGTTAATGCGATATATGTATTTGTGAAAGGTAGTTTTGTTACAAATATAAATGGAAACCAATCGGTCAATGCGCCTGATCTGATTTGACTTTTCCACCAAGTGCGACATTTAGCGTCAAGGGGTTGCGACATTTAGCGGCAATCGATTTCTGTGCGACATATAGCGGCAACGTTGCGACATTTAGCGGTAGGCGATTGCGACATATAGCGTTGATTGCGACATATAGCGTCAGCGTTGCGACATTTAGCGTTAGTTGCGACATATAGCGGCGTTGCGACATATAGCGTTGCTACAGCGATGACATAATTTTGTTGCAGTTTTTTTTTTTGACAACCAGTTTGTAACATATGCCTGCACACTTACGACCGTATTACAACTCAGTGTGCTTGATATGTGAAATACTTTAAAAATGCATTGGAAAAATAAGTTTTAATCGTAGCCATTGATGTTAGCAAAGTGATTTATGGAAAGCACAATACGAGAGATGATCCAAAATTACGCGAAATTTGTTTATAATTCAGTTGTTTTTTTATTAAATTTATACCGGCGTAATGTTAGATGTTTCATCTATTTAATTGCAAACTATAATCGGTATAATGGCATCCAGTAAATTATATACATATGTCATTTGAATGTTGAATTCTTGTGGAATAAAGATTTATGTGTGGAATGCAGTTTTGAAATAGGGAACCAAGACAAAGCCCTTGAATGTGACCTCTGTGATAATTGGCTCTGTTACGACTGCATAGGGCCTACATGTACGAAATTAAATTTAGCAAAATTTCCAGCGCATTGAACAACAGCATAGATAACGAATTAAGTCTTATAATATTATGTTTGATTTTGTGTTTTTAGCTTATTTTCATTCATTTTTGGTAGATCTAAAACGCGTCATGTGAATTTTTAAAGCTGAACGTGCAATTTTCACTCTGACACAATTCAAACAATGCCATAACTTGTTCTCGAAGGAGAGTGTACTTGGTAAAATTTGAAGAAAGTCACGTGTAAGCTTGTGCCCCTGCCCCCCCCCCCCCTCGTGAGTGACGGTTGCTACGTGTGAAATGTGATAATTTTCATACCACTAGATGAAAATAAATCCCGTCTTTATAGAAAAAAAAAACTTTACTGTGAAAATACTTAAACTGAAAATATGCATTTAAGATCTAGATCTATAGATCTATGTTACCAAAATTTCATTGATAACTTGGAAGATCCCTCCCCGATCACTCCTTTTAGTTTGTTCTGTTTGTTTGTTGTTTTTTTTATTTATTCTTTCAAAAAATAAGAAAGGAAAAAAAAGATATCCCAAAGAACGCCAAAAACAGCAACTGAAAATGTTGCAGGCCCGGTAAGATTGAGTCTGTCCATAGACGGTACTTGAAAGTGCAAAATACCGTCCACTCCTACTGGCCTAGCACCGGCTTTATCAGAATCCAACATGTGAATTTTTAGTTTAGAAACATAAGGGAGACGTGTTGTCTATTGCTTTTATTCTGATTTTCTATCCTTTTCAAAATAAATTGAAATGACGTCATGGTTTTCTTACGTGACGTCATTGACAACGCGTTTTGTTCAATATGGCGGACGATTTCAAGAAGGAAATTCCGGGAATATTTTAAACAATGATATAATCCGACACTTTTAATCTTCGTCCATCACCATTGCCACGCAGATAATGACGAATAAAGACGATAAGAAAGGTAACGAGGAAAATAATGCTACAGCTGGAAATGGTTCCCCGAAAAAACGCCGAAAATGTTGTTTTACATTTAGACGTAAGAAAAAGGAAGATCCAGTTACTAAAGCTCGTTGGGGGAAAGCAATAACCGGTGTTAGGGAGGTAGGTTAATTGAAAGGAAATTCTTGAAAATGATCGATTACATATTTTAACTAAAAATGCAAAACACTTGCCATCACAAACCTGATATCATAATGCATGACAAGTCATAGTTCTGGCTTCCATAACTTTATATATCGCTTTTATTTTGAAGTTGTGTCCCCTTGTTGTCCTGACAATCACATCTATAGTTCTCCCCGCAGGTACCGCGTCCTTGCCCATTCCGGTGTAATCAGAAAATGTTGTACTTTACATACTGAACGCCACAAATAATGTTTCCACCATTAGAGTGGAAGTGCTGCTTTTTATACCCCCCCCCCCCCCCGAAACGAAATGGGGGGGGGGGGGTACATGTATATAGGAGTCACCCGGTGGTCGATTGGTCCAGCAGTCCATTGCATTTTCCTTGTCCGGAGCATAACTTGAAGATTAATGGATGGAATTCAAGACAACTTCAAACAATGGTCAAGCACATTTAGAGGAAGTGCAGTGCACAAGGACCATAACTCCATCTTGACTAATTACAGTGTTATTGCCATTTGTTATTTTTCCTTGTCCAGTGCATAACTTGAAAAATACTGGTTGAAACTTCATACAATGGTCAAGCCCAATAAGAGAAAGTTCAGTGCACAAGAACTATAACTCTATCTTAAGTAATTACAGAGTTATTGCCCTTTGTTACTTTTCCATTGCTTTTTATTATCCGGAGCATATCTTGAAGACAAATGGTTGGAATTCAATACAACTTCATACAATGATCAACCACACCGAGAGAAAGTGCAGTGCACAAGAACCATAACTCCATCTTGACTAATTACAGAGTTATTGCCCTTTGTTACTTTTCCTTGTCCGGAACATAACTTGAAAACTACTGGTTGGAATTCAATACAACTTCATACAATCACCAAGCACATTAAGAGGAAGTGCAGTGCACAAGAACCATAACTCCATTTTGAAAAATTACAGAGTTATTGCCCTTTGATATTTTTTCCTTGTCAGGAGCATAACTTGAAAAGTACTGGTTGGAATATTCAAAACAACTTCATACAAATTGGTCAAGCACAATAAGAGGAAGTGCAGTTCACAAGAAACATAATTCTGTCCAGAGTAATTATTTAGTTATTGCCCTTTGTCTCTTTTCCATTGCTTTTTTCTTGTCCAGAGCATAACTTGAAAACTACTAATTGGAATTCAATACAATTTCATACAATGGTCAATAAATTGAGAGGAAGCACAGTGCACAGAAACCATAACTCTTTCTTGACTCATTTTAGAGTTTTTGCCCTTAGTTTCTTTTTATTGTCATTGAAAAATAATGGTTGGAATTCGATGAAACTTCATACAATAATCAAGGAAAGTCCACCAAAAATAGTGTCAGGAATCTGAACGCTCCTATTCATTCATCTAGCATGCCATGAAGTAAAGTGAAGCATTCCTTGATAAAACTATGTATAATCTGTTGATAAGCCAAGGATGGACATATAAAAAACTTATTACGAACATAAATTACCTAAACTACCTAATAGTTTCCGACAGGTAAAAAATTCAGCACTTGGCAGCCATTATTGCCAAAATGTTTGACCACATGCTTACGAGATTGACATTGTGGGGGTTGCGTTCATTGAACGCCGCCTTTCCTTGTTGATCAGTGAAAAGTTGTTTATCACCTTTTACAGGTTAACTGGGATGGTTAAGAAAACAGAATCCATGTGCTTCCAACATTTTTATTAATTACTTTTTTTAAAGATATTGAAAAAAGGTGATTTACTAACTTAAAAATAATGTATCCAATATAATTTTATTTAAGTACTAAAGAATTAAAGAAAATAAATAAAAGTATTATCTTGAATTATAATATTGAAATCATGTCAACAAAGATGTTCTAAATATAGTATGTACACGACTCTACTCTAATTGGTTCCAAGGAATTACCGTCATACAAGGTCTCTCGTAGCTCCTAAATGTCATGGCCTATGTAATTTGATGTTTCACAGTTAAATAGGCAATTTTAATGACGGTATTAATATTTTGATTCTTTAAATGGTAAAGAATGATATTAAAATGATTATTTTATCGCAAAATGCACAATAATTAATTGAGACAAGGGTTTTTGCAAATGAAAAATAAGGTTAAATCAATGTACAGTCTACTCATGTTATCTGGAAGTCATCGGGACTGTCAAAAAATATTGAGATAATGAAATGTTCAGATAAAACGTATTAGG
>NW_026860525.1:0-27463 GCF_026571515.1 Ruditapes philippinarum | reverse complement strand
ATTGGTAATTTACTTCGGGTGTAAGTGCCATTAAAGTGTGTAAATTGCTTCCGTTTGGTTATTTCACAATATTATACATTCAAATACATTTTCAAAATTTTCACGAAAATTAGCATGAATCTGGAGGCGTGCTGCTTTAACGTTGTAAAGTCGACATATGACCATGTCAAATAAACAACAATATAAACCGCACCTTGTCTATTTGTACAAAACAACTTTAACCGTATAGATAAACAAGCAAATTCGTTGAATTTATTTCCCCCGCCAAGTACTGGTTATTATTAACACAACAACTGAAGACATAAGGCTTTATTTATATATTAATCATGGCATAAACAGTAATATTCTTTGAACTTGATAAATATTCAGGGCAATAACAGAGCCATAATTTTGTGTTAAATAGTAAAATCTGGAAATGCCAATGAGATGTATGCATACTACATAACTAATCAAGGGCCATAAATCTGAGTTATAAGTATCTGACCGGGAACAAGGCGACTATATGCACACCTCCTCTTAGTATCCCATAAAGTTTCATTGAATTCCAGCCAGTAGAAGCAAAGAAGTAGCGAGGAAACAAATATTTTTCTATATAGATACTGCATAACTAATCAAGGGCCATAACTCTGAGTTAAAGTGTCTGACCGGAACAAGCCGACGATATGCGCATCTCCTCTTGGTATTGAAGGTTCCCATAAAGTTTCGTTGAATTCCAGCCAGTAGTTGTAGAGAAGTAGCGCGGAAACGATTTTTACTCCATATTGCATACTGCATAACTAATCAAGGGCCATAACTCTGAGTTAAAGTGTCTGACCGGAACAAGACGACGATATGCGCATCTTCTCTTGGTATTGATGATTGTTGAATTCCAGCCAGTAGTTGCAGAGAACTACTCCGGAAACGATTTTTACTCTATATACATACTACATAACTAATCAAGGGCCATAACTCTGAGTTAAAGGGTCGGACCGGAACAAACCGACGATATGCGCATCTCCTCTTGATATTGATGATTCCCATAAAGTTTCGTTGAATTCCAGCCAGTACTTGCAGAGAACTACTCTGGAAACCAAATTCGGACGGACGGATGGACGGACGGACGTTCTAACAGGAGAGTAATTATGTGGCTACTCTATTGTTCTCTCTATTGTTCTTTTTAGCCACACAAAAGAAAATAACATAAAAGCATTACGGAATGAATGACATCAAAGAGAAAGAACAGTTACCTATTGTCCCTCTAGCCACATAATTACTGTCCTGTGAGTGCGGAACGGACGGACGGACAACGCCAAAACTATATCCCCCTCCCGATTCCATCGGCGGGAGATAATTATCAAAAATCCTGTAATTTACGAATTATCGGTATCTTGTTAGATATGATACTTATTATAGCAAATATTTTGAACTAAAAATTATTATTTCATGACATTATAGTAAAGGATTTTTATATGCCCAAAAGAATTTCAGGCATATTATTGTTATACCCCCTGGACTCCGTCCGCCTGTCCGTCCATTAGCAATTTGGTTTCCGGAGCATAACTTAAGTTTCATTTGGCCCACAATATTCAAACTTCATAGAATGATTGTCCATAGTGGGTAGAAGGCCCCTATTGATTTTGGGGTCACACGATCAAGGTCACTATTATCTTTTAACTGAAAACAGTTTCCGGAGCATTACTTAAGTTCCATTTGGCCCACAATATTCAAACTTCATAGAATGATTGTCCCTATTATAAATCATTCTATTTCAGCCAACTATACATTATTTGTAAGGTACTCCCGTTTCATTGACGTCTAGGCGTTTAATTAATGTGATGAATTTGTTAATCATAAAAGAGACATTAAATGTATTTTAATTTCACGCATAAGGTAACGGTAAATTATAAATAAAAGTCTCTGGTATCCGGAAGGTATTTTCACCAACAAACGTCAGAAATCGTGCATGTGTCATTTGCATACAGTTGACCAAATTAGTAATAGAAATTTCAATCATTTTCACTGTTTAAAATATTTACTAAACTTGCATTAGTAATGTTTGTAAAATGAAATTTTACTGAACATTGTTAAAAATAGTTATGTATCATACAATGTTAACAAAATAAATTTCAGCATAGATATGCGTTTTACTACCTCTTGAAATCTAAGTTTTGTACAGGAAAAATAATTTTCATTTCTAAAGATTAACGTGTTTTGTAGCCAGCAAACGCTGTAGATTTCGTAGATAATAATATAATTAAGGTTTAGCAGATGCGATTTTTTTTTTACCTTTCCGATAATATTGACGCTGAAATTCAATATTACGTAAAGTTGAAAAATATACCGAGATTGTTATCAAGCATGAGGTAACTTGTTTTCACTCATATGGAAAAGTGAATAAAAGTTGCCGCGTACATCGCTTCAGTGTTGTTAAATTTTTCTCGTCCTTCGAGATCAATGATTTTAGCACTTTTAAGTGTTGAGAATTGAGAACCGCTCAAGCCGCTACTACGGGACGTGGGGAACGCTGCAGTCTTTCATTATCCCTCATGTACTGACTCAATTAAACCGAGTTTGCAATTTCCATGTAATTTTGTTGTGATAAATGCTTCCGAGTGATCACCCTTGTTCCATAACTTTTTAAAAACTTATTTGTAGTTAAAACGCATTTTATTCCTGAGCAAATTATTGTAAGTTTAAGTGTTTTGGCCATGAAAAGATTTACCCTTTTCATGGAAAAAAAACCCCAAAAACAAACAAACTTAATGCAAGAGGATTTTCATTTATCATTTACGTCTTATCATTATGTCACTCGCTGATGAAAATAAATGTGCCAAAATGATAACATACCCGGATATGCAAGTTATTGACACAATTGCATGTGGTGAAATAAAAAAAAAAACTCGGACACTCCTACACGTTTGCAAAAAGCAAATAGATAGACATGTACTTTTAAATTAGATTTTTTATCAGACATACAAAAATCGTATAATTTAAGAAAATGTTCTTCAATTTCTCCCTTGAATCCTTCACTCAATGTGAAACCCTTTATGGACATTATTGTAACTAACTGAATGAATCAATACAATTAATCCAATTAAAGACTTGCCTAAAATACTTCGCAATTTTAACAAGTTGAATTTACGAAGGTTAAATAGTAAGCAAAGATTTTAAAATTTTCTATCCCTGCAGCCGAAAATGTAAACGCAGAGGATAACGTTGCGACATTTGAATCAACTGTCGTTCACCGTTATGAGATTGAATCTCGAAGAAAATACCATCTTAATGCTCTTTTTGTTACTCCAGGCTCTTTCAAAAGAGACGACGAACGACCGGCTAGTTCAACTTCATGAAGTCCCGATTTCATCACCGTGAATTCACAATTTCGACTTCGTCAATTCACGTTTTCAAAATACGGGAATCACAAATTTTAGATTTCAGCTTCATGAATTCACGATTTCAACTTCATGAATTCACGATTTCAACTTCATGAACTCACTATATCACCATCATGAATTCCCGATTCCAACTTTATGAATTCACGATTTCAACTTCACATATTCACGATTTCAACTCTATGAATTCAACTTTGTGATATGTCGATATCAACTTCACGAATGACGTTTTAAACTTCAAAAATTCACTTTTTCAATTTCATGAAGTTGAAACCGTGTATTCATGAAGTTGAAATCGTGCAGTTGAAACGGGAATTCATGAAGATAAATTCGGGAATGTATGAAGTTGAATGTTCGACCGGTCTTTCATACAATACTGTACACTTATACACTTCTGAAATTTTAACAAATTGCCCTTATATTTCTACTTATACTCGTATGTCTATGATTTCTCTGTTATTGAAATGAATATATAAAACCCGACCGTTAAAATGCAATTGCAAGCACTTGTGGGTTCGAAGGTAATTAAACAATTCATTAACCTTCTTACATTGGCTGCGTAATCTATAATTTTATTAACTTATTGAAAAAAGAACAAAAGTTTAAGGAGTTTGACGGAATAATACGTTCAAGTTTTTAAATGTTAATTTTGTGATTCAGACGAATTATGGTTTTCAGACTAGCTTGAAAATATTTTGTTTATTTCAAAGATGCGGTATTATCGCATTATTTTCTGTACATAAATGGAAACAAGTCCATTTGTTAGTCTAAGCGTGTGTCGCAACGAAACAATGTGTCACTTGAATTGACTTTATGTTATAAATTCACCTAGTTACTGAAATTTGTTTTCCATTTCTAAGAACGGAGGCAGTATCATTTCTTTTAATCCATCAAGAAGTCAAGGACATTCATTTTTATAAATCCTAGCGCATTTCCGGTGCAACGAAACAAACCATCTTACAATAAAATGAGTTAATTTAAATGTACGCAATGCAGCGTTATATCGACATTTTATTACATGTTATCTTATATCATAAAACGAGTGCAGTTTGAAATCCACTGAAGTGTCAACATATCAAGATGTACGACAGCACTTTAAGGTTCAATTTTTATTATGTTTTTTTTTAAGAAGTGAGGTTATCTCGTTGTTATAAAAATGTTATCTTAAATGTATTCAATCTGTAATGTTTCATCAAACTGTTTATTATTCTAATTAACATTTGTTAATGTTAATACAAATTATAATGTTCACGTCAGAGCAATTATTTGTTAAAATAATAATCTTGAAAATAAGTTGAAATTAATTTGATACAGAATATTTCGATGTATTCGCATAGATGATGAATACTCATAGTATTGTAAATAATCTCATAGGTGAAATATGTAATTTTTATCACAATCAAAATGTTATGAAAACCTTTTTTTATACAAAATCATCATCATCATCATCAACAAGAACAAGATAAAAACAACAAATAAAACACAATATGTTTTTATGTGCAAAAAGTGATGGAGTGGTTTATTCACAAGACAATAACATAGAAACTAACGATATAATAAATAAAACAAAAATATATTTTAAATTATTGAATAGGTTCCAACTACTAGACTATACATAATAATTTTGTAACAATTAAATCATATGTGAAATAATTCTTACTGGACGAATTCATTTGTGATCTACTTTCCTTATCCACAATTAGGATAACATCTTTCACGTTTGCTTTTGGGCAAAAGAAAAGAGCACGCTTTCAAACCTATTGTAGTATTGTATGGGCACAACTGTGAGAACTAGGAGAGCAGACGCATTTTGCGTTGTCGATCCTAAATCTGAATAATATTAGACAAGGACACGGATCACAATTATTTCATCCTTCTTTTGCTAGAACAAGTTCAAGTTAATCACGCACAATATTGAATCATTATATATTACACTAACTTAACATATACCAGATAACGTTAAATCTTTTATTTCAATGTCAGGCAATGACATTTGTTATAGGCAGCTGACCCAAAATAAATGAATTAATAAATATTTTTTGAAGAAACGTGAATAAAAAGAATGTAATTGCTTTAACTTAAATGTTTTTTTTGCTTGAAATAAAATACATTATTAAAATTGTCATATCATCTCGTATCATAACGTATGTTCTTTTGTCGTATTCGTTTTGGTTGGACGCACAGCTCATTAAAAAACAACATATCAAACGATAAAAATTGTGAACACTTAAGCACAGCTCATTAAAAAACAACATATCAAACGATAAAAATTGTGAACACTTAAAGATCCTGTAACTTTTTTGTTGTATATCATAATTATAATGCTCAAATAAAGATTTATTAATATTGTAAGTTCTGAAATGCATTATTTGTGAATGTACATGTCATGTTAATAAACAATAAAGGGAAGTAATTAGAAATTTATTTTCTATAAACAATCTGGAAACAAAGTGATCCCTCGGAAGCATTAATCACAACAAAATTACAAGAGAACTGAATATAAAGTCTAAGTCAATTTTTTTCAAAAAGAAATGAATGCATATATTTTAATGATTACGTATAAGTTGGACAAATATTTGCAGTTTATAATTATTTAACATATTCTTCTGTTTGAAAATTGTTTTACAAGCATAATTTTATACATATATCAAATTTCACTTACGAGTTAGTGTGGTAACGACCTAATTACAACATACAGGATCTTTAAAATCTGGACAAAATGTGATCTCTCGGAACCCACAACAAAATTACATTGATATTGCATACTCGGTTTGTGTCCGTACATGAGGGATAGTTACAAAGTGCAACATCCCTCACGCCCCCTAGCACCGGCTAAAGCGGTATTCAATTTTCAACACTTAAAAACGTTGGACCAGAAAAATATGACAAGTACGGGGCAACTTTTTACAGCTGCAACACAGCATTTGACACCTGTTGTTGTAAGGTATAAAAATATATACAAAATGAAGTCATATTCATATAAATTATGAAACAGTTGTATAAAGGAAGGGTGTGAAACCGAAAACATGATAAACAAGATCAACATGGAAAGGCGGCGTTCAATGAACGCCTGAACGAAGTCATGTTACGTTTTCTTGAACTTCAATAGAAAAATTAAATTATATTAAAATAAATGACATACTGCGATTGATAAAAAAGATATGACACACAGATAAATCATCCTATTTCGTCCCCCATGTATATTGTTTAAACAATACTCTCGTTTTATTGATACGAATTTAAGTAGGCGTTTGCTTTTAAAATCGTCATGTAGAAGAATGAAATCTGATGTAACTGTACGCGACAAATGAGATATTTAATGCATTTTAAATTCATGATACGGGAAGCATCTGCCTCATACCAGTAAGAGAGTGTAATTTCAGAAGACACGCTTCTGGTATCCGGCAGATAAATTAACTGTTACCCACAAACATACTTTTTATATCCATATTCTGTGTACCGAATTGGAAATTCAAACTGTTCATAATATTATTTGCTTAAAGCCGCACTTAAAAAAAAAAGATAATTTATGTTCAGATGGTTAGTTTCATTTAGAGTGAAATTAATATCTAGAAAAAAGTGATCCCTCAGAAGCATTAATCGCAACAAAATTACAAGAGAATTGCAGACTCGGTTTGATTGAGTCTGTACATGAGGGATAATGAATATGTGCAACATCCCTCACGCCCCCTAACACCGGCTTGAGCGGTACTCAATTCTCAACACTTAATAGTGCTGGCATCAATGATCCCGAAGGACCAAAAAATATAACAACACTGAAGTGAAGTACGCGGCAACGATTTACAGCTGCCACACAGCACTTGACACCTGCTGTTGTGAAGTAAAAAATCTGGAAACAAAGTGATCCCTCGGAAGCATTTATCACAACAAAATTACAAGAGAATTGCAGACTCGGTTTGATTGAGTCTGTACATGAGGGGTAATTGAGTCTGTACATGAGGTATAATGAATACATGCAACATCCCTCACGCCCCCTAACACCGGCTTGAGCGGTACTCAATTCTCAACACTTAATAGTACTGGCATCAATGATCCCGAAGGACCAGAAAAATATAACAACACTGAGGTGAAGTACGGGGCAACTTTTTGCAGCTGCCACACAGCACTTGTCACCTGCTGTTGTGAAGTATAAAAAAAACTGGAAACAAAGTGATCCCTCGGAAGCATTTATCACAACAAAATTACAAGAGAATTGCAGACTCGGTTTGATTGAGTCTGTACATGAGGGATAATGAATAAGTGCAACAAGTCTCATATATCAAAACATTTTTTGCCAAAGTATAGACAAAAAAAACCCAAACACTACTGCAGAACTGTCCGACAGGAAAGATCGTATCTTTTGTAAGTCAAAAATCTTAAAAAGTTTATTCTGTAATGACTAACGATATCATAACTGAAGTCGTTCAGAGTGATCCGTGTTGTCAGTCTCAGAAACCTGTGGCTGATGCAAAACATTTGAAACGTACTTAAAAGAAAGTAGTACACATCCTCGAACATGAGGGGGCTGCAATGTTCCTGATTAATCTACAAATCATCACCGAATTGAAGCACCAGTTTGACCTTTACCTTATACCTCAGTATTTTGGCAACAAAGTAAGAGCTTAAGCGTTCCTAGATGCCAACACTGTAAAGTGTTGAGAATCGAGTACCGCTCAAGCCGGTGCTAGCGGGCGTGAGGGATGTTGCACTTATTCATTATCCCTCATGTACAGACTCAATCAAACCGAGCCTGCAATTCTTAAGGTATTTTGTTGTGATTGATGCCTCCGAGGGATCACTTGGTTTCCAGAATTTTGACGACAAAAAAGACCACTGGTTCTTGTTGCTGGGTCATATGGGGGTTGCGTTCATTGAACGCCGCCTTTCCTTGTTGATCTTGTTTATCATATTTTAAACTCGGTTTCGATTTAAAGCGCCTGGTAGGAGCAAAATAGGGAATTGCTTTGAGAATGCAAGATGACGAATCAGTTGATGATTGTAATGAAATTTACAAAATAGATAAATATAGAATCCCTAAAGAAAGACCAACACGGCAAAATTGAAAATGTTTCAGGCTCGGTTTGATTGAGCCTGTTCATGGACGGTACTGGAAAGTGCAAGTTACCGTCCACGCCCCCTAGCACCGGCTTAAGCAAAGTTTGAATTGGCGGTAAGATTTGTAGCCAAACTTGCAACAATGACACTTCTTTCTAGAAGCTACAATAAAGACAGAGCACTTTTAGATCGAGACGATCTCGAGCACTTTTAGATCGAGACGATCTCTACAAGTTACAAAACACTATAAAAGAAATACAGAAACTAGACTTCACCGACACTAGTCAAAATATGCGAGGTTATGACTCAGACACGACTCCTCATGTACAACAAACGGCGAAGTAAAGAGATGGACCACAAAAGATAATCACCACAAAAGATGCACACCACAAAAGATAATAGTAAGGAAAATATACACTCTAAGCGGACTATACCTCCTGAGGATAAAAACCTCAAATGAAGAAAATGTAACAGGGAAGTCTCACATATCGAAACATTTTGTTTTCTGTAATTTATTCATGATAAATTTATATTTAATGCAATTTAAAACCAGAAACAAGAGGGCCATGATGGCACTGAGTCGCTCACCAGAAACAACTGCTTTTCAGTGTTGGAATGTCAATATATTCTAATATTAAATTTGAGCATAGAATATGTTAAAACAATAATTTGAAGAAATGCCATGACCTGGGGTATTTAAGCTTTAGCTTTAACGGGGCTAAACAAATTTATATGAGCAAAGTTGAAGGTTCCATGATAACCGCCGTATAGACACATCTGCGGATGTTTCTAAATTCAAAATTTTACCATTTCATGTTTAAATGTTGAATTCTGCTTAAGCCGGTGCTAGGGGGCGTGGACGGTAACTTGCACTTTCCAGTACCGTCCATGAACAGGCTCAATCAAACCGAGCCTGCAACATTTTCAATTTTGCCGTGTTGGGCTTTCTTTAGGGATTCTGTATTTATCTATTTTATGATCACATCCGTGTTATTTGTGCCGTGTGGCGGCTGTAAAAAGTCTCCCCATACATTTAATCAATGATGTTATATTTTCGATCATTGAAGATCGTTCAGCACGACATTATTGTTGTGCTTGTGGTATTTTTAGTTTCAACTTTTCGGCATTTTCTAGTTGGGTGGTTCCAATATTCCTACTTGAATAATGTTGAATCACCCTTAGGATATGTTGCCTGCTTTTTAAATTTGTCTTTTGACGTCTTTTAAACGGGTCGGGTGGGGGCTGCGTTCATTGAATGCCGCCTTTCCTTGTCGATCTTGTTTATCATATTTTATCTGTGATACGCAGGCTTCATAACCTCTGATCCCCTTTCAAAATTCCATTTTATTTAGTTCCGCCCATTTTTTTCTCGTTTAGGGCACACGCCTTTTATTACTTGGGGACCATACGCCGCTTTTCATGGAATGGCACGGAAGTGTCACATTGAAGGCTCCATGATAACCGCCGTATAAACGCATCTGCAGATGTTTCTAAATTCAAAATTTTACTTATTCATGTTTAAATGTTGAATTCTGCTTAAGCCGGTGCTACGGGGCGTGGACGGTAACTTGCACTTTCCAGTACCGTCCATGAACAGGCTCAATCAAACCGAGTCTGCAACATTTTCAATTTTGCCGTGTTGGGCTTTCTTTAGGGATTCTGTATTTATCTATATTTTTTGGTGATCATCCATCAATTGGTTCTGAAGTAGAAAATATGATAAACAAGATCATCAAGGAAAGGCGGCGTTCAATAAACGCAGCCCCCACCCAACCCAGTAACAAGAGCCAGTGGCAAGGAGCCAAGGAGGACCCCAAACAAAAAAGGAGAGGGCATAAGGCAGAGTACAGGCAGGCAAACCACTACCTTAGAATAAATAATAAGAAACTGATAAGGAACTAAAGAAAACAAATATATAATTGAATATTAGGCCCATAAAGTCAAAAGGCACAGGGAAAGGTCCCATGAGACCCGGGGAGGGGGAAGAAATAGAATAAATACAAACTAGGGGCAAAGGGGAAGATACTTACCGTAGACGAGAAAACAAGAGACACAAAAGTGTCACCGAAACAGTATAAAATAGAGAAAATAAGAATCCCTAAAGAAAAACCAACACAACATAATTGAAAATGTTGCAGGCTCGGTTTGATTGAGCCTGTTCATGGACGGTACTGGAAAGTGCAAGTTACCGTCCACGCCCCCTAGCACCGGCTTAAGCAGAATTCAACACTTAAACATGAAATGGTAAACTTTTGAATTTAGAAACATCCGCAGATGTGTTCATACGGCGGTTATCATGGAACCTTCAACGTGACACTTCCGTGCCATTCCATGTAAAGCGGCGTATGGTCCCCAAGTAATAGAAGGCGTGTGGCAAATCAAATTAATATGAGCAAACTTGATAAACATTACCCAAAATAATACAGACAAAGTTTGGTGATCATCGATTAATCAGTTCTGTAGGAGAAGTTGTTTAAACGTATTTCTATTTTTTAATTTTAGCGGCCCCTAAAAGGGGCTAATCAAATAAAATAGAGAAAAACAGAATCCCTAAAGAAAGTCCAACACAACAAAATTGAAAATGTTGCAGGCTCGGTTTGATTGAGCCTGTTCATGGACGGTACTGGAAAGTGCAATTAATATGAGCAAACTTAATAAAGGACTACCCAATGATGCTACAGACAAAGTTTAGTGATCATCCATCAATTAGTTCTGTAGCAATAAACGTTTAAATATATATCTATTTTTTTGAATGATGCATAGTACCATATATATGTAATAAATTTACATACATGTCTATGTACTTGTCATATAGTGAAGAATATGCAGCTATGAGTAGATCCTATTTGTTCCATAAATTACAGTAAAAAGCTGTTGTTACTCAAAAGCAAAAAAAAAACATGGTATAAGAAATCAATAAAGCACAAGTCCATTTAATTAGATTTCATCCCATGTGAAATGCATGTACATGTACTGAAGGAAAAAGGCCCATTCTAGTGTGCCAACATTTAAAACCCATATTTGACCAATTAAACAGTTCAATGAATGGGTCCAATACACATACAATTTATGCCTATGGACTGAATCTTGAAAAGTGCATACAGGTCCTATACATGTTTTCCATATCAAAAAAGGTAGTTATTTAAATTGATTTAAGTTCTTTTGAAATAAAGAAGAATGTAATTTAACATTCACCTAATAAAAATTATAATGAAATAAACCAACACCACATATATATGCCATGGGAGAAATGGAGGCGTGGACGGTAACTTGCACTTTCCAGTACCGTCCATGACGTCTTATCTGTGATACGCAGGCTTCATAACCTCTGATCCCCTTTCAAAATTCCATTTTAATTATTTCCGCCCATTGTTTTCTCGTTTAGGGCACACGCTTTTTTTTACTTGGGGACCATATGCCGCTTTTCATGGAATGGCACTAACGTGCCACATTGAAGGTTCCATGATAACCGCCATATGAACACATCTGCGGACGTTTCAAAATTCTAAATTTTACCAGTTCATGTTAAATGTTGAATTCTGCTTAAGCCGGTGCTCGGGGGCGTGGACGGTAACTTGCACTTTCCAGTACCGTCCATGAACATGCTCAATCAAACCGAGCCTGCAACATTTTCAATTTTGCCGCGTTGTGCTTTCTTTAGGGATTCTGTATTTTATCTATTTTATGATCACATCCGTGTTACTTTAATCAATGATGTTATATTTTCGATCCTTGAAGATCGTTCAGCACGACATTATTGTTGTGCTTGTGGTATTTTTAGTTTCAACTTTTCGGCATTTTCTAGTTGGGTGGTTCCAATATTCCTTCTTGAATAATGTTGAATCACCCTAAGGATATGTTGCCTGCTTTTTAAATTTGTCTTTTGACGTCTTATCTGTGATACGCAGGCTTCATAACCTCTGATCCCCTATCAAAATTCCATTTTATTTAGTTCCGCCCATTGTTTTCTCGTTTAGGGCACACGCTTTTTATTACTTTGGGACCATACGCCGCTTTTCATGGAATGGCACGGAAGTGTCACGTTGAAGGTTCCATGATAACCGCCGTATGAACACATCTGCGGATGTTTCTAAATTCAAAATTTTACTATTTCACGTTTAAATGTTGAATTCTGCTTAAGCCGGTGCTAGGGGGCGTGGACGGTAACTTGCACTTTCCAGTACCGTCCATGAACAGGCTCAATCAAACCGAGCCTGCAACATTTTCAATTTTGCCGTGTTGGGCTTTCTTTAGGGATTCTGTATTTATCTATTTTATGATCACATCCGTGTTATTTGTGCCGTGTGGCGGCTGTAAAAAGTCTCCCCGTACATTTAATCAATGATGTTATATTTTCGATCCTTGAAGATCGTTCAGCACGACATTATTGTTGTGCTTGTGGTATTTTTAGTTTCAACTTTTCGGCATTTTCTAGTTGGGTGGTTCCAATATTCCTTCTTGAATAATGTTGAATCACCCTAAGGATATGTTGCCTGCTTTTTAAATTTGTCTTTTGACGTCTTATCTGTGATACGCAGGCTTCATAACCTCTGATCCCCTATCAAAATTCCATTTTATTTAGTTCCGCCCATTATTTTCTCGTTTAGGGCACACGCTTTTATTATTTGGGGACCATACACTGCTTTTCATGGAATGGCACGGAAGTGTCACATTGACGGTTCCTTGATAACCGCCGTATGAACACATCTGCGGATGTTTCTAAATTCAAAATTTTACTATTTCACGTTTAAATGTTTGAATTCTGCTTAAGCCGGTGCTAGGGGGCGTGGACGGTAACTTGCACTTTCCAGTACCGTCCATGAACAGGCTCAATCAAACCGAGCCTGCAACATTTTCAATTTTGCCGTGTTGGGCTTTCTTTAGGGATTCTGTATTTATCTATTTTATGATCACATCCGTGTTATTTGTGCCGTGTGGCGGCTGTAAAAAGTCTCCCCGTACATTTAATCAATGATGTTATATTTTCGATCCTTGAAGATCGTTCAGCACGACATTATTGTTGTGCTTGTGGTATTTTTAGTTTCAACTTTTCGGCATTTTCTAGTTGGGTGGTTCCAATATTCCTTCTTGAATAATGTTGAATCACCCTAAGGATATGTTGCCTGCTTTTTAAATTTGTCTTTTGACGTCTTATCTGTGATACGCAGGCTTCATAACCTCTGATCCCCTATCAAAATTCCATTTTATTTAGTTCCGCCCATTGTTTTCTCGTTTAGGGCACACGCTTTTTATTACTTTGGGACCATACGCCGCTTTTCATGGAATGGCACGGAAGTGTCACGTTGAAGGTTCCATGATAACCGCCGTATGAACACATCTGCGGATGTTTTCTAAATTCAAAATTTTACTATTTCACGTTTAAATGTTGAATTCTGCTTAAGCCGGTGCTAGGGGGCGTGGACGGTAACTTGCACTTTCCAGTACCGTCCATGAACAGGCTCAATCAAACCGAGCCTGCAACATTTTTCAATTTTGCCGTGTTGGGCTTTCTTTAGGGATTCATTTATCTATTTTTATGATCACATTCCGTGTTATTTTGTGCCGTGTGGCGGCTGTAAAAAGTCTCCCCGTACATTTAATCAATGATGTTATATTTTCGATCCTTGAAAGATCGTTTCAGCACGACATTATTGTTGTGCTTGTGGTATTTTTAGTTTCAACCTTTTCGGCATTTTCTAGTTGGGTGGTTCCAATATTCCTTCTTGAATTAATGTTGAATCACCCTAAGGATTGTTGCCTGCTTTTTAAATTTGTCTTTTGACGTCTTATCTGTGATACGCAGGCTTTCATAAACCTCTGATCCCTATCAAAATTCCATTTTATTTAGTTCCGCCCATTGTTTTCTCGTTTAGGGCACACGCTTTTTTTATATTACTTTGGGACCATACGCCGCTTTTCATGGAATGGCACGGAAGTGTCACGTTGAAGGTTCCATGATAACCGCCGTATGAACACATCTGCGGATGTTTCTAAATTCAAAATTTTACTATTTCACGTTTAAATGTTGAATTCTGCTTAAGCCGGTGCTAGGGGGCGTGGACGGTAACTTGCACTTTCCAGTACCGTCCATGAACAGGCTCAATCAAACCGAGCCTGCAACATTTTCAATTTTGCCGTGTTGGGCTTTCTTTAGGGATTCTGTATTTATCTATTTTGTGCCGTGTGGCGGCTGTAAAAAGACTCCCCGTACATTTAATCAATGAAGTTATATTTTCGATCCTTGAAGATCGTTCAGCACGACATTATTGTTGTGCTTGTGGTATTTTTAGTTTCAACTTTTCGGCATTTTCTAGTTGGGTGGTTCCAATATTCCTACTTGAATAATGTTGAATCACCCTTAGGATATGTTGCCTGCTTTTTAAATTTGTCTTTTGACGTCTTATCTGTGATACGCAGGCTTCATAACCTCTGATCCCCTTTCAAAATTCCATTTTATTTATTTCCGCCCATTGTTTTCTCGTTCAGGGCACACGCTTTTTTTTTTACTTGGGGACCATATGCCGCTTTTCATGGAATGGCACTAACGTGCCACATTGAAGGTTCCATGATAACCGCCATATGAACACATCTGCGGACGTTTCAAAATTCTAAATTTTACCAGTTCATGTTAAATGTTGAATTCTGCTTAAGCCGGTGCTAGGGGGCGTGGACGGTAACTTGCACTTTCCAGTACCGTCCATGAACATGCTCAATCAAACCGAGCCTGCAACATTTTCAATTTTGCCGCGTTGTGCTTTCTTTAGGGATTCTGTATTTTATCTATTTTAGTCAGTTGAACTTTGGCCTGATAAAAAATATTGCAAAGGCAGAATAAATTATGTAAAAGCATCAACAGAATGAATGTGATTGAAAAACTTAAAGTAAAATTATGTTGAAATTTTGTATTTATGTCCAGACACATTAAAGAGGAAAATTAAGACAATTTCAATACAACCATGACCTTGAACCTTTGTTTCTTGCTTTTGTTAACTCATAAGTGCTTTATATTTGTATCAGTACTGCATAGTAGAACAAACTTATTGATATATTTATGTTTTTGAAAATGGACTGCCCATATGGCACCTGGATGTACTTTCCATATTGGCTCCATGTATGGAACTGAACATAGGTCTTATGTATGATCCCATTTATATAAACAGTTATGATGAACTTCAACTAAATCAAAATCAAAATGTAATTAATTAAACAAATTAATTGATATGAACCAAGCATGTGTGTTCAATAAAAATGAAAATTTCTATATGAATTTTTCAAACCAAATACAAATACAATATATTGGAATCTTTTCAAATTTCCCATCCAGTACTTCAGCATTTTATTTTGGAACTCAAAAGTTTTGTTTGTGTAATGTTTTGCTAATATATTGTCCCCACTATGACTAATGAAAGAACCTGTGCCAGTCCACAAGTTTAAAGTATCTGAAATATCAGATGATTAATGCTTTAAACACCAAATGGTCAGCTAATGAAGCAGTATTATTTCATCGCAATTATCAAATGAAAATTGACATAATACAGTTGGGCACAGCTGTCGATATGGGAGTGCCCATAGCATTAAACAATAAGTTCCCAAGAGTTAGGAAAACTTTGATACATTTTCATATTTTAAAACTTTATGTTTGATTGAATCTATCTGTCAACAAGGGACAAAAATGCTGGGATATTTCCGTATCCGTTGAAAGAACTTTATATGCAACTTGTTTTTTTAGTGACATATTCAATGTTCAAGTGTAAGACAGATTTTTTTGTGAATAATGCTGTTCTTTGCTAAATATCTAGATAACAAATAATTGTAAATAAGATATCAACTATCTCTGTGTTGAAATTTGTTGTTTGTTTTAAACAGGATGTTTTTTTCATAAATAAAAAGTATCAAACTTAAGATTTGATAAAGATAAGTCAATTCTAACAAATGCCAGCTATGTATACACCAGATTATAATTTATTGTGGTTTACCAGCTTTTCCAGTTTGCAACTCATTATGGTGATTACTAAACAAATTTATGCTAACCTGGAACCAGCTAAATAACATATGCTTAAGTTCTTTACTTTTTCAAATGATCATTAGAATTTTACTTAAAACAGTTACATTTAAGACATAAATATCTGAATAGACAATTATGTATAAAACATTTAACCGATTATTTTCCCGATATATCATATCAGTTTACTAACTGTTTCCAACCGATAATCAGTCGCAGTTCTCAGACCAATATCCCATCACTATCAAAGACCTTTTAATATATGAAGGTGCGTGGTGATCGGATGATGTGCATGGTGATAATATTTAAACAAGAGGGCCATGATGGCCCTGAGGTCGCTCACCTATATATAGGCCCCCCGGAGCGGGGCAAGTTTAAATCCCAGGGCTTTTATGTGAACAAACTTGGAAGACACCAATTAGAAGATGTTTCATGATGTTAAGTTTTTACTTCACACATATAATGAAAAACAATGACCCCCCCCCCCCCCAGGGTCAATTTTAACCCAATGGCTTTTATTTGAACAAACTTGGTAGACACCCAGAAGAAGATGTTTAATGCTCTAGCTCATTGGGTTTTTTAAAAGAAGTTTTTTTTTAAGTTTTTACTATACACATATAGTTAAAACAATGACACTCCTGAGGCGAGGCCAGTTTTGACACCCAGGGCTTTTATTTGAACAAACTTTGTAGACACCCATAAGAACATGTTTCATGCTAAATATCTTAGCTCTAGCTCTTTGAGTTCTTTAAAAGAAGATTTTTAAGTTTTAACTATATGCATATAGGGAAAATCAATGACCCCCTGGGGCGAGGCCAATTTTGACCGCAGGGCTTTTATTTGAACATGCTTGGTAGACACTTATTAGAAGATGTTGCATGCTAAATATCTTAGTTCTAGCTCTTTGGGTTTTTTTAAAAGAAGATATTTAAACCAGAGTTCTGCATGGAATTGAATTCTTTGAATAATTTTTAAAGGTGACCACCAAAGGAACAATCCGGTGTAGTTTGGATGAAATTGGCTTAGTGGTTTATGAGATGTCATTTAAAGTAAAATTTTACGGACGGACGGACATACTCACAAAATGGTACTTATGTCAAGTTATGTGACTTTTCCTTTGATCTTTTTGGCCATTCTTAGTCACACAAGGCTTAAAAAAAGACACACAAGTAAATCAAAGAGAATTTACTGTTACCCATTGTTCTCCAAGTACACAAGTACCTCTGGGTTCGTACGGACGGACGCCGGATGTAAAGCGATCACAATAGCTCACCCTGTCACTTTGTGACAGGTGAGCTAAAAAGTGTGATGCAAATACAAAGAACAATTTTTTTACTGAAAAACGGACATGTTTATAGACATAGGCTGTATGAACGATAGTGTAAAAAATGAGTTTTCACAACAGTGACCTTGACCACGACCCAAGGGATCTGAAACTCCACTATAATGTCACCTCAGTCTGTTAAGACAGCTTGAAAAGTTGTTCAATTACTATATGCTCCGGGTATTTAAAATCAATTTTGAGTGCAATAGTGTAGAATAAAGCACAGTTCAAGTTCAAATGCACATGAATATAAACATGAAAGGTTGATAGGCCTGTGTTATTAATTACAAAGCATTTGAATGATAAACTGTGCATTATTATACCACATTACAAGAAAAACTAATATCTATTTCCACTCCAACATGCTAATAAAAAAAGAATTGATAAAACTATGCTGAAGTACATTGAGCCCAGAAGTATTTTCCTGACATAATTTAATTTACTGATGTCATATGGCATGCATAGATCATGTAATAATGCACTTGACAGCCCTATCTGTTTGAAAGAGGAATAGTGTGAAGCCATTTTTTTGTTAGAATTAACATTTAAAAGGAGATACGATGTACCGGATTGATTTAATGCCTTTAAAGTTGAGTATTGATTTTTTCATTCTGGAAACCATTCTTCATAAAAATGGTCAATCATAAATATTACCTATCAATAAGATTGTCTCCTTCAAACACCTCCTGTACTGTTACAACTTCACTGCGGACATCAGGCACTTCCTGGACATGTAAATCCTGCACTAATTTTTCTTGTTGACCTTTATTTGTAAAATATTTTGAATAAACATACATTTGATATTAAAATCAGAGATACAGACCATGTTAACATACTAATTTATCAATGAATGATATTTTGTATTAATACAGAAATCAATATTTATGTTAATGAAATTATTTTTTCATTATATACAGTAATTTACCATAGCATTTTCATACAAAAAAAAAAGGAATTGAAATTCACGAATGGCGGATGAATACATATTTTTTTCAAAATAGACAAAGACATATATAATATTGTTTCCAGTTTGAAAACAATATCAAATGCACAGTAAAAATGGAGACCAATGAGAAATGATACACTCACATGGTAATGTATTTGTCACTAATACAAAACTGTTTTATTCAATATGTTAATATATTTTATTACCGCTTCATCATATGCATGTATTTTGAGGTATATAATAAATATCGATGTACATAATTTATGTTTTATAACCTGTTACAAATCAAATTAATAAGCTTACAACTTACTTGACATGGAATCAATTCCAGTTTCCAACCCTTTTATTTGGCCAGAAGATGGTCGACAATCTGTTCCTCCACCAGGGACAGGGAAATAACAGGACCACCCCCTGTTTTTTTACTTTGATCATATTTTTCTTAAGCTGAAATTTAAATAAAGATTATTTTCAGTGTTTTAAAACTCATTAAACTTTACATATGAATCAACTGACAATATAAATTTGTCAAAATAATCTTCAGGTATCACAACCCTATAGGCACTATATGGAGATGGAAAGTTGACAACACATGTGAATTATTTACATTATTAAAACATACCTCAGTGTATGCGAAATTTAAACATAAGTTACCATATTGTTTTGTCTATCTCACATAAATATAGCGCCTGCCTTGGTCATGTTTATAATGTCAATTGTTTTAAATAGAATACAGGAGAAATAAGAAAATACATGTATGTTATGTAAATATATTTTATTTCTAATTGAAGAGTTACCTCTGCTTTTCATGTTGCAAAACATCTTTTTAATGTCTGACGAGGTTCTTTCACATGTTGAATGTCCAGACCTAATTAAAGAGATTTATTAGAATAGTAATTTTTAAAACATTTATTTTGATAATATTATCAAACTTTAACATATACAGTCGAGACTGCCTTAGCGACCCCCTGATTTCAACGACTCCCAGTCTTATCCGACCTTGTTTCAGTACTCTCAACATATTTTCCTATATAAATGGTCTGAATTAACCGACTCCCTGTCATATGTGACAAGCGACCCTAATTGTGTGGTCCCAATGCAATGTTTTGTCTGATTTAAACGACTTTCACACCTTTTAATTGTCCATTTATCATATAAACAATACCTATTTTAACACCCAGAGGGCCAAAATAATTATTCCAATTATAATCCAGTAGCAAACAAACTCTTCACACCTCTGCCAGGTTCAATTACACAGTTAACATATATACAGGTATCGAGTGGCGAGCGTCTGTTCCCTACTGCCAAATATGGTAAGCATGGTGCAATCGATGGGTGTGTAATGTACATAATGACCTGAGTAAACTGGATTATAACTTGCGTCAGATTTTTTTTTATTTATAGAGTGCCAACGGAAGATTTTTTAAGGCAGCATTTTTCTACCTTTCTATGGCTGCATAATTAATACGGAAAAAATATTGATACCAGACAAAGCTTTGGATATGGATATGTTTAACTTTTAATTAAACAAGTATGATTCTCAAAAATTGAAGAGTGCAATGTTGATTTGTCTTGTTTCCATATAGATCCATGTGTATAAAGGTGTATTTACAATAATAAACAATTGTAATTTTCTTGTAACTTTACCCACGCTACGTTTACTATTAATATCTATAATACCAAGATATATCATCAATTTAAAAACAAAAATACAGGTGATTATACTCACGCTTTCAACTGGTCGACAATGTCTTCCCAAGTTTTCTGTTTCACTTTAGCATCATTTGTTGCCCCTAAATTTCCAATTCAGTGAATTTAGGTTTTCAAGAATTAACTGAACGGCAAAGCCCGGTCTATTTCTCCCCAATTCGCCGCCCGTTTACTTAATTTATGTTCCATTACATTTAGTTGACAACTGTTCCCTGTTGTGTAGAGACGACAGCCGTTAGCGGACTTTTTGAGTTATTTACCTTTTTTGATGCGCGAGCGCTGAAGAGTTACCGGATGTGGCAGCTTATACCGTTGATAATATTATCGTTTGAGTCAAAACTTGATTCACTTGAGTTATAACTTTCGACTCAACTGAGTTTAAACTTAAGTACTTTTGTGAAACGCACAAAAAGGTACTTACTCAGTTGAGTAGTTTATTCGACTTAAAACATAATTTGAGTTCTATTATGAGCAATAACTTAAGATTCTTAATGAAACCGGGGTCTAGTCTACAGTTCTCGTTGTTTATAGAATTGATTTTTCTAATGTATAAGAAAGTGACGTCTTTGAATAGATAAATACAGAATCCCTAAAGAAAGCCCAACACGGCAAAATTGAAAATGTTGCAGGCTCGGTTTGATTGAGCCTGTTCATGGACGGTACTGGAAAGTGCAAGTTACCGTCCACGCCCCCTAGCACCGGCTTAAGCAGAATTCAACATTTAAACATGACACAGTAAAATTTTGAATTTAGAAACATCCGCAGATGTGTTCAGAGGTTGCTGCCTTTGCAAAAAAGTGGTCTTTACTTCAACTTATCCCCTTTAGATTGTTTATCTGTCTGTCTTTGAGGTTGCTGTCTATGGAAAAAGTGGTCTTGTAGCAACGTAAAGGATTTCAACGAGCGGAATATATTTTATTACCAGCAAGCTTCTAAAACAGGGCTACCGCTATCATAAATTACGGATTTTACAATCGTTATTATGATTTAATTTCAAAATTAAAAATTAGTGATTTAAAAACTCTTCTGCGACAAGGCATTGGCCAGTCTGGCTTGATGCCAGCACTATTAAGTGTTGAGAATTGAGTACCGCCGCTCAAGCCGGTGCTAGGGGGCGTGAGGGATGTTGCATTTATTCATTATCCCTCACGTACAGACTCAATCAAACCGAGTCTGCAATTCTTATGTAATTTTGCTGTGATTAATGCTTCCAAGGGATCACTTTGTTTCCAGATTTTTATGGCGATGTGATTTACAAACTTTTTTTGTATTTTGTACTTCACAACAGCAGGTGTCAAGTGCCGTGTGGCAGCCGTAAAAAGTTGCCCCGTACTTCACTTCAGTGTTGTTATATTTTCTGGTCCTTCGGGATCATGGATGCCAACACTATAAAGTGTTGAGAATTGAGTACCGCTCAAGCCGGTGCTAGGGTGCGTGAGGGATGTTGCACTTATTCATTATCCCTCATGTACAGACTCAATCAAACCGAGTCTGCAATTTTTATGTTATTTTGTTGTGATTAATGCTTCCGAGGGATCACTTTGTTTCCAGAATTTCGTAAGATTTTGGGTCATGGTAATTTTTCTGCTGTTTTTACTAAAATCATTAAACGTTTTACTAAAGGAGGTTATGACCCTACTATTTTAAGACATACTGTATGCTTAGTGTTCAACCATTTTACAGTTGCCAACTTGGACACTACGCTTTCCTCTTTTGATTACATCTGACGGACCAAGTGGGAGTCTCTATGATTGACAGTTCTTAAAGCCCTTTGGGACTGAATTGACTTAATGTTCGTCTTCTGCCGCCTTGCTTCTTCGGGCCTTTGTAGGTGCTTTTCTTGTTAAGGACATTCAGTGCTTTTGTTATGGTCAATGGGTTTACTTTTGTATGTTTCTACATGATCATTTTGGTGTTTTACTTAACCATCACAACTGTTAGAATTTCACTTTGCGGGGATTCATTTTATTTACACTGTCTCGTTTATAGGAACATGGTGGGGCTTAGAGTAAGGTTTGGTGCACCATTAACCGGTTTAAACTCCCCAGCAGTACTTGTGCTGCTGACCGTTCCAAGGCGGTGCCCCTCTGTGTTCCTCAGATGTATGTCTATGTTGTTTCATACTGTTTTGATGACACTTTTGCTTGTGTTTTCCCGTCTACGGTAAGTATCTTTCCTTTTGCCCCTAGTTTTTATTTCTTTGATTTACAACCCCCCTTCCCCATGTCTCCTGCCCCCCTGTGCCCTTTGTTGGCCTATTATTCGATCATTTATTTGTTTTTTTTTGAATTCCTTATCAGTTACAAATCATTTATCATGTTGATCTTCTTTATCATATATTTCATTTCATAACAGCCACCGGAAAATCTTTGCACCACCGGGATAGTGGCAAACTTCACTACCATTTATACTTGCCCTAAACACTCAAAAATCATTTCATCCGATAGATTTAATGTTAATTATTAATAATTGACTTCATTTAAAGCTTTTTTAAATTTTTTTCTTATCAAAAAATGTATTTTAAAAAATTTGTGCGGGCGGAATTTCATGTATTCCAACCGGAATTATGCTGTCCGGGTGGAATTATTTAAATTCCAATTGGAATTTATTCCAACATTATTATTTATTCCAACGGGAATTTCAATTTTTATGAAATTGTCGAAATACATAAACACATGCTTAATATGTATTTGTATGCATTTTGTTGTTGAAATAACGTCTATTTAAGCATTTTTCGGAAAATCCGATCGGATTTTTTTCCATTAAATTTAACTGGAAAAAAATCCGATTGGAATAAAACCCAACTGGACATTATTCCAATTGGAGTTTTTTCCAATACTTTTTATTGGAAATAAATCCTATTGGAATTAATTCCAATTTAAAAGGAATGGAAATTAATCCAATTGGAAGGTAATATATATTAATATTTAAGGTAATTTTATGTAATTCACGGACAAAATAAAGACAAAATATGGGCCGAAACGTGTTAGAGCCGATTTTTGCACGTGCCGATTTGATGTTATACTAAACTGCTGACGAATGATGATATATATGATAATTTATATAAGAAACTGCTAACTAGTTTAAATAAAGAAGCGTTATCGTAAACTGCTGACAAGTTAGATAAAGAAGGAAAAACATTGAAGATGTCAATTAGGTGTCAACTAGCTATAAGTGTTATTCTAGGCGAGGTCGAAAGATGCTTGATAAGACGTATTTTCAAGATGACACTATTACAAATAATAAATATTGATATATAAATAATAATTGATATATTTCTCAATGTCTATTGTTAAATTATTTTATTTCAGTGTGGAAATGAAATGTCTTCTATGTGATATATATTGGATAAAATTTAGAAAATGTAGTCATAATATGGTGATCTTACATAAAAAAGAATATCATAATATATATATATATATTTTTATGATATTCTTTTTTATGTAAGATCACCATATTATATATATATATATGCATCATAGTTAAAATATATACATATATGGTAATGTATAGTATAACAATTTATCATGATCTTTTTCGTATTTTGTGCAAATCTGAATAAAATAGAATAAACAATAAGAGGATTTTATCTTTTTCATCAATTGTGATGAGCCGGAAAATTAATTATTTAATGGAATAATTGCAAATTCTTTTAAACTATTTTGTTTATGTGTGTTCGCTATCCTTAATAAACTCTGACTGGAAAATAAATTGCGCGTAAAACTTCCTTGTTTTCTGTTCGCACCTACAAAATATACAATATCGAGATTGACTTGCCCCGAGGTCATAAAAATTTAAACAATTTTCGCAATTTGTCTATTATAATCGCAGATGCAGTCAGGTGGCAGCGGACAAAATACAATAAACATAACAGTCCAAAATATTTTATTAAATAATGGAGTGAAATGCTGACCAGTTTGAGTGAGTGTGTGAGTGAGTGAGTGAGTTGGTGAGTGAGTGAGTGAGTGAGTGAGTGAGTGAGTGAGTGAGTGAGTGAGTGAGTGAGTGAGTGAGTGAGTGAGTGAGTGAGTGAGTGAGTGAGTGAGTGAGTATACTGTCTGCAAAGTTAATATATTGTATTTAGTCATGTCGATCATTGATTAATAAAGTAAAAAAAAATATATTTGGGGCATAATGAACATATAATAAATCTTTTTTTTTTAATATGTTGAAAAATATCTGTATAATTAAATATAAGTATGTGTATCACCTTACCTGTAATTGGTAAGTATATTTTACTCTTTTCGTGTCGAATTTAGCTTTTAAAATTGTCAAAACATTTTCAATCTATTTCATTTTAGTTCTAAAATGTGCACATGAATAACCCTTTGAGAATGTTGTAGGACAATAATATTAAACTCGATGAGCAGATACAGTAAGAAATTCATTCATTCATTCATTCATTCATTCATTCATTCATTCATTCATTCGATGATTACCGTATCAATCACTTGAATGTAAAATTGGGCGGGGTTTAGCTTATGCAGTTCTTATTTTCAGTTACAAAAGAATAAAGGAATTCTCATGCTGATGATGATGATTATGATGATTATGATGATGATGATGATGATTATGATGACAATGATGATGTAGCTGTTGTGTATAAATGTATTCATAATGCATTTTAGATTGATATTGTCACATATATGTTATATATGTATTTCAATCAATGTCTTACATTAGAATGTTTGAGGCTGCACTATGTACACAAGTCGATCAGTAATAATTATCATGTTCAATTTATAGTGTTATTAAGAAAAATGCCTCGTTGTTCAAAATTGGGGAAGATTACGACAACTTAACACCTTTACAACAGAACTCCTTCACCGCAGCAACCCTTTAATGAAGAACATCAGCTTCCGATAATCAGGCTTTATCATTTATCGACTACATATAAGAATACACCTTAAGGCAAATAACTTAACGGACCCCTGTAGCGTTGAATGCCATATATATCGAACACTCGTAGACGCTGTCTTTATCTGATCGCGATCACTCAGGCGCTTTAACTTCCTTACTATTGACAATCATAAATATCAGGCATCCGAAGGTGCTGTCTTAATCTGATCGGGGTCATAAGGCGCTTTGACCGCATAACTTCGATCAGAACAAGCATCTACAAGATAAAGAATCAGGTTCAACATTTCAAAGTAATCTCTTGAAATACAAATGACAAAAATTGCGGAATTGCATTGTTAGAAATCAAGTCGCAACTTTTCGGCCCTATTCGTCAGTCTTCGAATAAGGACCTCGTCGAATATCAAGAATATACAGAACGGATACGGTGTTTCGGTTTAATCTATAAAAAGAAACTAAACATGTAAACAAATTTTAATTAATTGCTTGGAGTCGTTGACATTTTTTTAAATATATTAAGTAAAATACCATCTTAAATAAGTAAATTCGTAGGAAAAATAAAAACACTACTAACTTAAATAGATGACTGGACTAAAGCATACGGTTTCATAATAAAATCTATCAAAAAGCAAATTATATTTATAGAAAAACAAAGAAATTGTATACAAGTATCCGGCGAAATTACTAGGAATGAAATTTGATAAAACTTGAAAATGGAAAAATCATTTCGATCATTTAATAACGCGATGCGAGAAATATCACAATATAATGTGATCACTTAAAGGAAAAGAATGGGGGCGGTGGCTGACAAAAAATGCCTATACATACTTTATGATGTACTTTACATTGAAAAATTTATTATGGATGTATTATATACTAAAATCAAAGTGCTGCAGCACTGAATGCGACGGACATGCAACCGGAGAGACATATAAAAAAAAAAAAAAAAAAAAAAAAAAAAACACAAAATATATAACAGAGAAAATTTGTTCCATACAAGTTCGAGATTTGTAGAGCAATATATTTTGTGTCCCAAATTGATATAATTCAGATTTTCTACTTTCAAGCACTTAAATACAGAATGAAATTTATGCCTAAAAACTCTGGTCAAACTTGTAAATCAGTGTCCTTATCGATTTATTCTAAGAATATGATATGTAAATAGAAAAAACTATCCACGAAATATTTCTAGAATAAATCCAGGCAAATAAACTTCAAACATAATACATTATACATTTGAGAATGCTATTTAGAATTGTTTCGTGTTATATCATAGTGGGCATACAGACAATAAAATATAAGTCATTTGTATTTTATTTCTCTTGGATATGTCTCATTAAAAAAAAAAATTGGTTAAAATCATCCACAATTAATAGTGTATTTCTTAGATTTTTTTTATTTACAAGGTAAAGATGTAGAGGCCAGAGCACATCGTTTTTATTTTAATTTAAATGTCACTTAAGCACTTCAGTGTTTAGTTGTCCTTTTCAACTTCACACTAAATTCCATTTTCAACTTGTTTGCTTCTTACAATTGTATAGAATTTCTAAAAGTATTGCATGTAATCCGCTGGTTTATTAATTACATGTTTAATGTGTACTTCCTAATCGCCTGTCCAAAAATCAGAACAAGTGAAGCAGAATCTATTTTTAGAATAGCGAAGGTTAACTCATATCATGACCTAGTAAAATATGTAAACAAACCACAAGAATCGGAAGTAGAACTGATATTATAACTTCCTTACCATGAAAGACTACATGGCGGTAAAGTGTTGTAAAACTCTCTTCTTACATGCATTTTCAAAAAATAGATATTTATACTAACCATTGTACTGTATCTAATATATTAATAACTTGCTGAATATTCAGCTAAACCCGCGGTATGAGTCACGAAAATAGTTCTTCTTTTATTAATGCGCGAGTTATCCTAGAGTCACGAAAAACTTTTGATTTGTTAATAATAATGTTTTGTATAATGTAGAAATATTTATTTCCTGCTAATAATGTCTTGGAACTCAGAGGTTACACCTTTATTGTAGTATAATTTGCTGTCCTACTTTTTCGACAGCGGTAAATCGTTTCAGCAGTAATTTGCATATTGCGCAATAATACTACGGGACTACAACGCTTTTATCAATAATATACGTTCATATTTTAACTTGGATAACTTAATTTGAAATTGAAAAGGCTAAAATAAAAATT